>NC_064616.1:720037266-720340297 GCF_023898315.1 Schistocerca nitens
CCTTCAGTAGTTAGAATCTTTTATTTAGCTGGCAGTATTGGCGCTCGCTGTATTGCAGTAGTTCGAGTAACGAAGATTTTTGTGAGGTGAGTGATTCATGAAAGGTATAGGTTATTGCTAGTCAGGGCCATTCTTTTGTAGGGATTATTGAAAGTCAGGTTGCGTTGTGCTAAAAATATTGTGTGTCGGTTTAGTGTTGATCAGAATAAGTAAAGAGAGAAATGTCTGAGTACGTTCAGTTCTGCTCAGCTGTTTGAAAATCAAATAACGTAAGAGGTTTATCAGCACAGTAATTCATTAATTTTTCTAAGGGGATGTTTCAGTTTGGTCGGAAAAGTCTTGTTTCGCACTGTTTCCAACTTCTGGTCGAGTTTAAGTCTCAAGAGTGAAACATGGCGGGGGTTCGATGATCACGTGGGCAGCCATATTATATTATTCCATGGGCCCCATGGTTACTCTGCAATAACGACGAAGGATTATGTGACTATTTTGGCTGATTAGGTCAATCCCATGGCATAATGTCTCTTCCTCAGTGGTGATGCTGTGTTCCAAGGCGACAGCCACCCTGTTCACACAGCTTGCAAAAGTACAGGACTGGTTTGTGAGCAAGAATTGTCCCATCTACCACACACTGGCCACCACAGTCATCAGATCTTAATATTATTGAAACTTCGTGGTCTAACTGGGAGAGAAGGGTGCGTGGTTGCTATCATCGTTACCTGTCACTATTTTGCGGGAAGAACGGTATAAGATTTCCTTGAAAACCGTACATGACCCGTATTTATCCATTCCGAAATGATTAGGAGCTGTTTCTAAAGCCAATTATTTTCCTACGCCCTATATACATGGTAATATGTTGTGTTTTTGGCGTTTCTATAATTTTCTCCACTCCCGTTATTCACAGTGGTTTGCCGAATATAGATGAAATAATACTTTACTATAAAAATGCAGCGACCAGCCACTTTTTTTAATGCGTTGTTATTTATGCCAATATGCATTTCGTGTTTGCACCCATCTTCAGCTGGCAAATTACATGTATCCTCAGTTTCTACAGTGGTAAAATATCGACAGCAGTTTGGATGCTGCAGCTGGCCTGTGCAAAAGCAACGATTCCAATCATTTATTTCAATTTCGCGAGTGTAAAGTTACGTACTATCAGTTGTTCATTTTACTTACATTCTCCTCTCCTTGTTTTATCTTGGCTTTTCTTCTTTTTTGTAACAGCACAAACACTTTTTGTCACGTATTTTACACAGGCGCACTGCGTTATCCGCCATGTTGTCGACTGACAGTTTTTGTTCACATACAAGCAATTTATCTATGGACAGAGTTATATTTTACGAAAGCTCGGAGGTTCTAGCTAAGCTACTGTTTAGTAAACATTGACTTGGGTGATAGAAGTATTCTAAATACAAAGTATACAATTTTTTTTGTTACTTAGGCAGTATTGAAGATAATAAACTAACATAACACATTTATACAAAGCAGTAATTCATACATTTACAACATAACAAAGACAGAATTAAGATTTTTATGTTGTATATTATTACATGCATTTGTTGGGTTTGTATTAGATTATGTTACTTCTTGATTGTGCTTAGTAAGTGGTTTGATAAGTAGAGTGTGGAAGTTTTTCAGAAATATTCGGTTTGGCAGCTCTGTTTGGTCGTTAAGTATGTCAGAAGTGGATGCATGTTTATGTGAATAAATTTCGATTTCTTCTAGGAGTTTCATTCGTTTTCATTTGTTGGCTGTGTGGAGAAGTTGTAGGTTATGGGATATGTCTGTTACTTGATGTTCTTCTTGTGCTACATGTTGGGCAAATGTGGATTTATTTAAGTTTTTTAAACGAAGAGCATCCATGTGTTCTTGTAAACGTATGTTGAAGTTTCTCCCTGTTTGGCCTATGTATCACCCAAGTCAATGTTTAGTAAACAGTAGCTTAGCTAGAACCTCCGAGCTTTCGTAAAATATAACTCTGCACATAGATAAACTGCTTGTATGTGAACAAAAACTGTCAATCGACAACATGGCGGATAACGCAGTGCGCCTGTGTAAAATACGTGACAATAAGAGTTTGTACTGTTACAAAAAAGAAGAAAAGCCAAGAAAAAAACAAGGAGAGGAGAATGTAAGTAAAATGAACAACTGATAGTGCGTAACTTTACACTCGCGAAATTGAAGTAAATGATTGGAATCGTTGCTTTTGCACAGGCCAGCTGCAGCATCCAAACTGCTGTCGATATTGTACCATTGTACAAACTGAGGATACATGTAATTTGCCAGCTGAAGATGGGTGCGCCGGCCTAAGTGGCCGTGCGGTTAAAGGCGCTGCAGTCTGGAACCGCAAGACCGCTACGGTCGCAGGTTCGAATCCTGCCTCGGGCATGGATGTTTGTGATGTCCTTAGGTTAGTTAGGTTTAACTAGTTCTAAGTTCTAGGGGACTAATGACCTCAGCAGTTGAGTCCCATAGTGCTCAGAGCCATTTCAACCATTTTTTTGAAGATGGGTGCATCTACCTATAAGCGAATGCAAAAATTGATTATTTAAAATTTTCGTTTCGTATCATCGCTTTTTATTGGCTTGGCTTCCTGTAGTGCACGTGTCATTTGTGAGTGTAATTTTTAACCGAGTGAGTCACGTAAAATATTTGGCTACTCCTAAACGAAAGTGTACATTTTCTGATGTCATTTCCTGCAAATATCCGGCTGTAAGAAAGGCAGAAATGAATTTGAAGTGGAATGTAAGATACGTGGAGCTGGAACGTACGTCTCAGTGGCCAATGAAGATAAGAAATAACTCAACAGACTAACTGTCATGGTTTTATTTCATTGTTTCATGGTCATTCAATTTATTTGTATTCGGAAGGTTAAAGTGCAGTTTACATGTCGTCAGCTGCTGCTTGAATTCTAGATGTTGGTAGTGGTGCGTCGAATGAAGGAAGGTGAATGGTCTTACGTTTTTCGCTTTGTAAACAATCCCGTATTGTTGGCATAACAAAACAATTGACGACACACTGTCACCACAATCAATGTTTTTAATTTTTTTGTATTGCTCAGTTAACCACCACCTACCATCAGTAACAATTAACTACTAGATTTACCGGTAATTCCCGGCAGTCACGTGACTTGTCCAAAGCTGACGGGTGGTATCCTCATCTGCAGTTGACCCGTTTGATGTGTCCTCTTTTTTTCTTCCTTTGTTCTTTTTGAAGCTGTTTGTCCTCCTTTTTAAACAATTGCGTCTGGTCACCCTACATATCGGCATAAATAAAAACGCATTAAAAAAAGTGGCTGATCGCTGTATTTTTATAGTAAAGTATCACTATCCACGGCCACGTAGCTCAACAGTCCAAATAAAATGGACAAATTGTTATAGATGAAATGTACACAATGACGTCGACGCGATGGCTTCTCATCACACTTCCATCAATACAACCTCTGTTACTTTCGTTGCATAGATACCGAAGCAAAGCTGGATACGTTAGCTCTTAGGGCCCGACGGCCGGAGAAGCCGTTCTGGCAGACTTAGCAGGAGGCGGCGAGGCTTCTGGGGGCGCGCCTAGATCCTGCGCGGAGAGCCTGGATGCTGCCCCGCGGCGCCAGGTCTGGCGTAGCGGGCTGTGCGGCCTCAGTGCGGCGCCGGGACTCGCCGGGAGCGCCATGCTGACCACCGGCTGCCAACAGGTGAGCATGCCGGCCTGCCGCAAGCGCGCGCGCGCACGCTACGCTTCCCCCTCACGACATTTTCCCTCGGCGTTGTCTGTAGCCGTTCTTACGCACCCTATTCTCTTAGTATTGAGTGCCGACGAATACGCGTCAAAACACAACCAATTAGATTTCATCGTATGCCACTAAAGTGAGCGTCGCTTGTCGAATAATGCGTGTTGTCTAAGAAAATGTCGTCTTCGTGCTTCTCCATGTAGAACACCTGTTTACAGTAGATTAAAGAGACACATTTCATGTATAATGTATACATTTAATAACATTTCTTGACGGCCACATGGATTACGTATTCCGGTAGCAGTGAGGAGAAAACGTTCCTCTAATCTACAAACGCTAACGCCCAAGGGATCTAAACGTTGTTCAGATGCTCATTCGGCACTCCAAATTCGTATTTTCCGTGGCTTCGCCAAATCAATGCTAGCAATTGTCGAGATGGTCTCTTTGACACTGTTGATTTGCGCCATCTTGGTCGGCCGGCCGTTGTGGCCGAGCGGTTCTAGGCGCTTCAGTCTGGAACCGCGCGACCGCTACGGTCGCAGGTTCGAATCCTGCCTCGGGCATGGATGTGTGTGATGTCCTTAAGTTAGTTAGGTTTAAGTAGTTCTAAGTTCTAGGGGACTGATGACCTCAGATGTTAAGTCCCATAGTGCTCAGAGCCATTTGAACCATTTGAAACAACCCCATCTTGGTCGTCTCTGAGGTTGTGCTTCGTATATAATGAACTCGACGCATGTGGGACACTAAACGTTATCCTTCGTTCGCTTTCATTCCAGATCTTCCTGAATATCAGTCAACTGTCTCAAATGTATGTGAAAACTTATGGGACTTCACTGCTAAGATCATCAGTCCCTAAGCTTACACACTACTTAACCTAAATTATCCTAAGGACAAACACACACACCCATGCCCGAGGGAGGACTCGAACCTCCGCCGGGATCAGCCGCACAGTCCAAGACTGCAGCGCCCCAGACCGCTCGGCTAATCCCGCGCGGCTGAACTGTCTCATACTAAATCAATACGCCGTGTCATAATCGACAGATATACATTGATCGACTCTGCAGTGAAGGAGAAAACGATGGGAGATATTTTTAGTTCTAGCAGAAGCCGTAGGCTGTTCTTCCCAGTTCTGATTGCACTCGAGGGCCGTCCGACATTTTCCTTAGTTTTGTCGGCGATTCAGGGGAGATACGGCGGCAGTGACAAACAGTACGGTCAATGGAGCAGCAAATTGCAGCACATAATGAGCTGAAAGACAAACGTAGAGAGCCGTTTTGGGTCTTTACCGGTGCTGCGTAACGCTGAATAATAAACACAGCACCTACATCAGTGAAGACCGGCGTGCTGTGGAGGCGTTGGACAGGTACGCCGACACTAGCGTGTTTACGCTTAGCGCTGACGGCGCGGCGGCAGCGAGCGCCAACGTAAAGATACAGTAATTTATGCGTGCGCTAGCAGCTAGCAGCGGCGGCTCTGTGACGTAACAGAGCCCACAACGGAGATGCTCCTGGCTGGGGCATTATTTTCTTCTCGTTCGTAGCCTCTCGAGGCACGTGACGTCCTAGAGTAGCAGGCAAGAATCTGAAATGTCAGACAGTGCGCACGCGCTGTGCAAAAATGTTTCTACTTGCGACAGGTACCTTTTACTGTACAAACGTGCAGGAAGTCGGGAGGAGGGCAATTCAAAATTCGGCACGAAATGACCTGGTTTTGTTCTCTCGGCCATTAGCTTTTCCGGAGAACATCCATTCTCGTAGCGCAAGGCACACCTGCTCCTGCATTCCATCTGTTCGCCCCGCTTTAACCCCTCTAACCTCACACTCAGCACGTATGCACAGCCTCTATTTCACTCAAAGCAGACGCCCTTATTCTCCCTATAACCAATTCAATATGTTTTCTGTTTAGTACGCTGAGATTTTTTCCACTACTCCGTCTCCTTCGCAGTGAGAACCTTAGAGTTTTTAAATGAAGCGCAGCAACTGGACAGACATGTGTTTCCTTATACATGTACAAGCCTCATAAGTTAAAAATGAAGGTACCACTACATCAGCAGTGTTGAACATTTAAGTGATTACGGCGGCGTCTGTAATTGGCTACAGTCGCCAACTCAGTTCGCAATCGTTGTCATAAATCGAGGAACCATAACCGTATTCTAGTCCGAATTGTTGTTACTGGGAAACTGAGTGAAATTTGGTCCCTCAAGGTACTGTTTTTGACTAAGAACACATCATTGCCGGAGAGTTATGTGTACTACGCCTTTAAAAGTCTATATTGACGTGTCACATGTAGTTACGCCATTGAACTGTTTGTAAACATTCTGTTATGAACATACATTTTTTATTTACATTTCGAGTGGATGAAGCATTCGTAACTGTTGTGATCTGAGGACGTCTGCTTCATTATTTGTCCGCAGAGAAATTCCTTTACATTCTTTTCTTTTTATGAAATGTGATGTATAAAAGAAGCTGATACATGAAGACAGTTGCCGTATCTGTTGTTTGAAAAAGTCACGTTACCGCCTTTAGCTGCTGATAAAGTTCTTTATTTACACAATCAGTTCCGGTCGACTGACAATCAACAGGTTCATAAAAGTATTCACAGGATCATGTTAGACGAAATATAAAATCACTATTGTCAGATGATAAAACCATGAATTAGACACTGTTTTCATAACGTAATAAAGATTCCAGTGTATAAAAAGTGTGCCAGCTAGTGCACTTATTCGTGTTATAACGTCAGTCGGCCTTAACTTTTATGAACCTGATTATGTCAGTCGGCCGAAACTGCTTATGTAAATAAAGAATTTTATCAGCGGCTATAGGCGGGAACATGACATTTTTCAAATATTTAAGATCTGTGGGACACCACAGTCTGTTGTCTTTCTCCCACAACAATACTTTTCTCATGATATTCAGTCTACATGATAATTTTTTTGTCCACCTATCATTACACAAAGCAAAATACTATATTTACAGGAAACCAATAGGAAATTTCAGATATGTCAGGTGATAACTACATGACTTGTTAGACACTGTTATCATCCACTTTGTTAATTTAGTCATCTAGCTCTTAATTTAGAGTTCAGAAATTATTTAAATTACTTTACTTTTTCAAAAATTGTTGACGAATCATTAATCAAAGTGTTTAGTAAAGCTAGTGATCGACTTGTTGCACAGTAATTTTTGCTATTCATTGTTGGTAGAGGAAGCAAATAAAGGTGTAAACTTTATACACAGAGTAATAAAAACGTCAAGGAATAATTGTTAGTTTGAATTTCCTTGGATTAAAGGATTCTAATTTATTGAGAGCACGTTTTCATCTTACTTTCTCTAACTGCAAGCTGATAACATTAAGAAATCTGTCAATATTTAAAAGTTTTATGACATTCCATTCCCTCTGAAAAATGTGAAAATATGTCGCTAATAATGTCAGTGCCAAGTTTGTATAGAATTTGTGAACGAAACTAAGAGGACAAACTTGAAGATGCAGCCGGTGCTCGAAATATATATAGATTCAATAAGACAACACTAACAGCTGACTGATGATATTAATTGAACTATCTCACCTTTAACTGCGTTTCTTTACTATCAGAAGCGTCTACGGACTGACTGAAGCTCGTGTCTAACCGTCTGCGTCATGTTTGTGTATAAAAATGTAAAGTAATAATTCACGATACGATATAATATCGTAAGATACAACATAAATTCCATACTCAATAAGAAACATACATGAGTGCTTCGATGGATACTTTCAGAATGTCCCTTATTTTCTTTGATAAAAAAAGACATCCATTAGTCCAATATCGAACAATAATAGTTTGTTGTTTTATTCAAATACTCGTAATGGCATGTCCTTGAAGTGTCTGAGTGGACTGTGGATGTTCTGTATCAGACCAGATAGGAATTTTATCCCATTTCCTTGCAAAAGTACAGCGATTTGCTAACTCACTGAAATACTGCTCGGAACTTCCGGATAACGTTTCTTTTCTTTTATTAAAATAAATGTTTCGATCATTCCATTTTATCTGGATTTTGCTAGCACATATACATCTCTCTCTCTCTCTCTCTCTCTCTCTCTCTCTCTGTGTGTGTGTGTGTGTGTGTGTGTGTGCGTGTGTTGTTTCGTTCAGTATATGGGTTAGGGATGGATCTGTGTCATACTGCATTAGTCATTATTTTATGTTGACGAGCCCCAACACTCATTTATGGTCCATGAAGACAATGAAGATAATGAGCAATGACAAATCACCAACACTGTAGGTGACCTCTTAGAGCTTAGACTCAAGCCGCAGCGACATCATTGTCTATAGGGAAGGATGCAGTAGACGGCATCTGCAAACAGTCTGTCCTGTGTGATTTATTGTTTAATTGCTTTATTCGTATAGCTCTCTCGTTGAGCTGGGGAACTAGTCCGGCGTTCGAAAACACTGGAGTGAGGAAGCATCTGAGAGGCACATCCGCACTGGCCAATGTATGAAATCAACAGCCGGCCGCTGTGCCCGAGCGGTTCTAGGCGCTTCAGTCCGGAACCACGCTGCTGCTACGGTCGCAGGTTCGAATCCTTCCTCGGGCATGGATGTGTGTGATGTACTGTAGTTAGTTAGATTTAAGTAGTTCTAAGTCTAGGGGACTGATGACCTCAGATGATAAGTCCCATAGCGCTTAGAGCCATTTGAACCATTTTTTTAAAATCGACATACTTTGAAAGAGCGCACGAATTCGATCTGGCTCGTCCATCAGTTTCACGAGCTAGCGCTTTATGAGTTGCATCATACGATTGTCTATCAGTTTCATATCTGATATTTCTGCGCCCTAGAGGTCTCTATAGATTTTCAAGGACGGAGATATTACCCTGACAAAAAGGAAACTAGGCTACCCGTGTAGTTATGGTGACGTATTAGTGTGCGACTACTTTTCTATGTTGACTGTGCATTTACCCCTTGTCATGTCGTACTCGTATTAAAATCGATCAGCTCAGTGGCCGTGAACGAACAGTTTACTACTGATGCGTTCATCCGTCGTATACGATGTCTGAAATAAAGAAATAAATAGCGTATTTAGTTAATGTATGCAGTTAGTGGTGGCAGCAAATAAGCAGGATCCGCACAGGTCTACATACGATCCTTTCACCGCTCGAACTGTTTTGGGATGCCATATTTCGTGATGCTGATCAGAACGTGCACTGTTTTTTACTATTTAGAGGAGGGCAAGAACACGTCTGTAACACACAGCTTGTACCCAGCTCCTGAGTAGACTGATTTTGATTAAACTTGTCACAGTGTAAGGACAAAGTTAAATCTCGAAGAAGACAGCGGTCCACTAAGACGCCTTGGCAGATGCACTACCTGACAAGGAAAGTGAAACATCTAGAAGACATGGTCGGATGACAATGTAACTTCAGACTCGTATACATCATTGGTATGTAACTGATTAACGTTGGAATTCCCTGTGAAAGGTAGAACGACCACTACAGTGCTTAAGTGTTGATCATGTTTAGTGTTGTTACCAGGACTGGTAATGTGTGTAAGGAGAGGGAACAGTGTCAGATGTGGAGTGATTACTGTGAAGGACACGGAGATGTCACGTACTCGTGTGATACAACGTTATCAGCACCTGACATAGTTTGAAGAGACACCAATTGTGACTCCTTTTGGCTGGCTGGTCGAATCATGCAGTAACCAGAGTTGTGGGACATTCGGATTTAACAGTGGCGCGATGTTGCACTGCATGTCACGTCGTCAAGGTTCCGGTCGAACACCTGATCTCCGAATTGTGTACCGCGCGCATTGTAACCCCCTCACATTTACGCCTGTCATTCGAGAAGTAATGGACTCCCAGCAACATTTTGTGCCCTCTTGTACCATTGGTCGGAGACTAACAGCAACCGGACAAAGGAATCACGGTTCCATGCTTAGGCTGCCGCTAACACTACAACGCACACGACTGCGTATGGAGTGGTGTTGTAAGCGGGAAGCATGGATTACTGTTGCATGGCGTCCCATTGTGCTCAGCGATGAATCACGGTTCTGCACTGCCCCAGATGACCATCGTTGACGAGTATGGCGGCGACCTGGAGAGAGTTCCTATTCTTCTAATGTTTTGGAGAGGCACAGTGGTGTCATTCCTGGCGCCATGGTCGGGGGTAGCGTCGAGTATGACTTCAGGTCACGGCTGGTAGTGACTGAGGCATTACGGCGCAGTTGTACTTTACATACGAGGGTGAGTCAAAGGAAAACCTTAAATATTTTTTAAAAATATTGTTTATTGTCCAGAAGTGGTACAGAGCTGTATCACTTTTCAACATAATCTCCCCCACGCTCAATGCAAGCCCTCCAGAGCTTACAAAGTGCAGAAATTCCTTTAGAAAAAAATTATTTTGGTAGTCCGCGCAACCACTCATGCACCGCGTGGCTTACCTCTTCATCAGAACGGAACTTCTTTCCTCCCATTGCATCTTTGAGTGGTCGAAACATATGGAAATCACTTGGGGCAAGGTCTGATGAGTATGGTGGATGAGGAAGACACTCAAAATGAAGGTCTGTGATTGTTGCAACTGTTGTACGGGCAGTGTGGGGTCTTGCATTGTCATGTTGCAAAAGGACACCTGCTGACAGCAATCCACGTCGCTTTGACTTGATTGCCGACCGCAGATGATTTTGTAGAAGATCTGTGTACGATGCACTGGTGACAGTGGTTTCTCTAGGCATGTAATGCTCCAAAATGACGCCTTTTTCGTCCCAAAAGAGAGTCAGCATAACCTTCCCTGCTGTTCGAAACTTCTTTGGTTTTGGTGATGAGGAATGGCGCCATTCCTTGCTCGCTCTCTTCGTTTCCGGTTGGTGGAAGTGAACGCAGGTTTCGCCCCCAGTAAGGAGTCTTGCAAGGAAGCCATCACCTCGTTCAAAGCGCCGAAGTAGTTCTTCACAAGCATCAACACGTCGTTCTCTCATTTCAGGAATCAGCTGCCGTGGCACCCATCTTGCAGACACTTTGTGAAACTGGAGCACATCATGCACAATGTGGTGTGCTGACCCATGACTAATCTGTAAACGTGCTGCAATGTCATTCAGTGTCACTCGGCGATTTCCTGCACTATGGCTTCAACTGCTGCAATGTTCTGTGGAGTCACAACTCGTTGTGCCTGACCTGGACGAGGAGCATCTTCCACTGAAGTCACACCATTTGCGAACTTCCTACTCCGTTCGTAGACTTGCTGCTGAACCTTCATTCGTCGATGAATTTCAATAGGTTTCACACCCTCACTACGCAAAAACCGAATAACAGAACGCTGTTCTTCCCTGGTGCAAGTCGAAAGTGGGGCGGCCAACTTTATACTGATACTGCGACGGTATGTGTGCATCTGCACTATGCTGCCACCTACAGGCCATTCAGCACGCTGTTTGTAGCACGCTTGCCAACTTACAGGATAACGTTTCTTTGGGGAAGAAGACCAGACAGCGAGGTCATCGGTCTCCTCGGATTAGGGAAGGACGGGGAAGGAAGTCGGCCGTGCCCTTTCAAAGGAACCATCCCGGCATTTGCCTGGAGCGATTTAGGGAAATCACGGAAAACCTAAATCAGGATGGCCGGACGTGGGATTGAACCGTCGTCCTCCCGAATGCGAGTCCAGTGTCTAACCACTGCGCCACCTCGCTCGGTTACAGGATAACGGCGTGAAATTTCCGTTTGTTATTACGAATTTGAGGTTTTCATTTGACTCACCCTCTTACATCTGCATCCTCATGTGTTACCGCTCATGCGACTTATCGTGGTGCCATTTCCAGCAGGACAATACTCGTCCACGCATTTCACGCGTCTCTATGAGCTATCTGCGTGGTGTTGGGGTACTTCTGTCGCCAGCAGGACCCCCGGATCTGTCGCCGACAGAACATGTGTGGGACCAGCTCGTGCCTCAACTCTGGTCCAGTTCAAATGTTCTGATTTGTGTGAAATCTTATGGGACTTAACTGCTAAGTTCTTCAGTCCCTAAACTTACACACTACTTAACCTAAATTATCCTAAGGAGAAACACACACACCCATGCCCGAGGGAGGATTCGAACCTTCGCCGGGACCAGCTGCACAGTCTCTGGTCCAGTGCCATTATCCCATGAATCGAGGACCAGTTACACTAGTTGTGAGACGGCTTGCCTCAGGAGTGGATATAACGCATTTACGACACCCATCCCTACCGAGTCAGTGTATTCATCCCGGCCAGAGACGTTGCAACGTCATTGTGATACGTGAGCTTATAGTGCTGAGCTGTTTGTAAATTTTACTCAGTTTTCGTACTCATTGAACTAACGTCACATACCCTCTCAATCCGCTAAGTTTCAACCCCATTTACACTTCCCTTTCTAGGTGCTTCCTGTTTGTGTGTGTGTGGTTTTTTTTTCTATGCCTTGCTAGCGCGGAAAATAGTCCGGCAAACGAGCGAGCTAGAGAATGTCGTGCCGCACAAACTGGTGACTCGCGTGGCCACAACTCGGTCAGCTCGATCGATCGCCGCCCTCATTTCTGTACAAAGGGTGCGACAGAATAGAATAATTCCTAAGTAATGATAGGAGTCTCGTAGTTTTGTGTCAGGCTTCTATTGCTCTGTCCTTTTAAAATCCGTTATGGTTAATAATCAGACTTCGTAAACACAAAAGAATCTTAGCTGGGACAAGTTAATACTCTTCCATTGTTTGTTGTAAGAGAATCTGCATATGTTGTAATGGACATGGCAAGGTAATCACTCGTAGCTGTGATTCGTTTGTTAGGAGTACAAAAATATCATCATCTGTAGTGCAGTTCATACCTTCTACACCAGCCCTGCGAAGATAGTGAACTCTTAGAAAAATATTTTGAGAATGAATGCGAGCATAAAATACCGGATACGGTGCTATGTATCTCAGTAAGAGAACTCCGCGGTCGGCTCTTTCACATTTTTAAAACACTCGTTGCTTGAAGCCACCAGGTAGTATCGAGATGGACGTAATAATGTCTGTTAGGGATAGAGAACAGCAACAACGCGAATAAATAAATATCAGGATCGGATATCAGTCAACTGTTAATAGTCTGAACTCATTCATACTCGTATTTGGGAGAGTACATCCAGGAGAGAATACTTCGATCTTAGACACCATGCGAAATGTTTGCAATACGAGCAAAACAGCTCCGGAATATTTGTCACATGACATTAAATGAAGTACATTTCACAAGGGGGTAATTATATTCTGCGTGAGTTCATGACAACACTATCACAGATTATATCTTGTGTGTCTTTTTTTTCGGGCGATGTCCGTTATTTATTGAAAATAAAATATTTTCAACTCGTGGATCTTTGTAGCTTTTTCATATGCACTAACTTCGACGGTTTCTTAATAAATAATTTTCATAGAATCTCTTATGCTTGCGTGATGTCACATGTCAGATACTTTCTTTATACGTTAATGACTCTTTTCGTTATTCAGTCTGTTGTTTTTCTTTATACGTACTTTGGACGACGAAATTATAGAAACAAACTCTACGCATTTTAGCTTTGTAGCATTGATTTATCGCTTTGGATGATGCAGCAGATAAACCTTAATAAATGTGAAGGAAACGCATGATCGATGTCGTACGAGAACTTTGAGGCTCTGCTGGGCGTGTATAGTAGTGGCAGGCGGTGCTTCCTTTGTGGTTTACCGCGTCGGGTGGGATATCGATATCGGGGTCGCACGCCGTGCCCCTTATGGTCTTGGCCGGTCTGCCAAGGCGACATTCGTTTCGTTTCTTTTTGTCACGCAGACATCTGCGTATCATGACCACTGTTTTAGGTCAAAATGCATGCTTTTTCAATTAAGAAAACTCTAGCAGTTTCTACAATCTTCTAAAGAGGAAACATAGCTGCGAATTAATAAACTTGGCATGGAAAACAGTGTGAATACAAATATCATCATAAAATTAAACTTGAAACCCAAAACAAGCTAAAAAAGACTGCGACTGTACAGAATAAGTTCAGGTAAATTCCAGACACACGAGTGTGAACAATCCTCGGCAACCAGGAAAGACGATGTGAAGATATAGGCAGAAGTTCATGAGATCATGTTAAAGTTACGCAAGACAGAAACAAATTGAAAATTGGGATATAAAACATGGTGACAAAAGGCACGAGATAGCGATATGCACACATACAAATAGCGGTAGAATCTCGTACACAAGGTATAAAAGGACAGTACACTGGTGAAGCTGCCATTTGCACTCAGGTGATTCACGTGAAAAGGTTTCCATCGTGATCATGGCCGCACGACGGTAATTAACAGACTTTGTAGCTGGAATGGTAGTTGGAGTTAGACGCATGGGATATTCCATTTTTGAAGTCCTTAGGGAATTCGATGTTCCGAGATCCGCAGTGCTAAGAGTGTGCCGAGAATACCAGTTAATGACCTCGAAGCAGCGGCGTTGTGTAGAGTTGTCAGTGCTAACAGACAAGCAATACTGTGTGAAATAACCACTGAAATCAGCGTTGGATGTACGAAGAACGTATCTGTTAGGACAGTGCGGCGAATTTTGGCGTTAATGGGTTATGGCAGCAGATGACTGAGGCCAGTGACTTTGCTACCAGCACGACATTGCCTGCAGCGGCGCTCCTGGACTCGTGACCATATCGATTGACCTTAGACGACTGGAAAACTGCGGCCTGGTCCGATGAGTCCTGATTTCAGTTGGTAAGAGCTGATGGTAGGGTTGTAATGTGGCGCAGACCCCACGAAGCTATGGATCCTGGTGGCTCCGTAATGGTGTGGGCTGTGTTTACATGAAATGGACTGGGTCCACTGCTCCATCCGAGCCGATCATTGAGTGGAAATGATTCTGTTCGCCTACTTGGAGACTATTTGCAGCCATTCATGGACTTCATACTCTCATACAACGATTTCATGTCACCAGGCCACAGTTGTTCGCAATTATTTTGAAGAACATTCTGAACAATCCAAACGAATGATTTGGTAACTCAGTTCGCCCGACGTGAATACTCTCAAACATTTACGAGGGGAGTTTGAAAAGTCCGTGCAAAAATAAAAACTGCTTACATGTTTGGGGTTAACCCTGTTTTATTTTTCGACATAGTCTCGTTTTAGACTTATACACTTCGGTCAACGCTGTTCTAATTTATTGATCCCATCCGAATAATAGGAATTGTCCAAGTCTGCTAAATAGCTATTAGTAGCTGCAATCACCTGCTTGTTTGAATAAAATCTTTGTCCTGCCAGTCATTTCTTCAAATTGGGGAACAAATAGTAGTCCGAGAGAGCCAAGGCTGGAGAATAGGGGGGATGTGAAACGAGTTGGAATCCTATTTCCATTTATTTTGCGACCACAACTGCTGAGGTATGTGCTGGTGCATTGTCGTGATGGAAGAGGACTTTTTTGCGGTCCAATCGCCGGCGTTTTTCTTGCAGCTCGGTTTTCAAACGGTCCAATAACGATGAATAATATTCACCTGTAATAGTTTTACCCTTTTCCAGATAGTCGATGAGGATTATCCCTTGCGAATCCCAAAAGACAGTCGCCATAACCTTTCCGGCCGAAGGAATGGTCTTCGCCTATTTTGGTGCAGAATCTCCCTTGGTAACCCGTTGTTTAGATTGTTGTTTGGTCGCAGGAGTATAGTAGTGTATCTATGTTTCATCCACAGTGACGAAACGATGCTTAAAGTCCTGCGGATTCTTCCTGAACAGCTGCAAACTATCCTTGCAACACTTCACACGATTCCGTCAAGCGTGAGCAATCGCGGAACCCATCCTGCAGATAGCTTTCTCATGTGCAAATGTTTATGCAAAATATTATGTACCCGTTCATTCGAGATGCCCACAGCACTATCAATCTCACGCACCTTAACTCTTCTGTCATCCATCACCATATCGTGGATTTTATCAATGATTGCTGGAGTCGTAACCTCCACAGGGCGTCCAGAACGTTCAGCATCACTTGTGCCCATATGGCCACCCCGAAAATTTTGAAACCACTTATAAACTGTTCTAATCGAAGGTGCAGAGTCACCTTAATGTTTATCAAGCTTCTCTTTAGTCTCCTGAGGCGTTTTGCCTTTCATAAAGTAATGTTTAATCACCACACGAAATTCTTTTTCGTCCATTTTTTGACAATCACTCGACTTCCTTGATTCACACGAATGCCAAACACAAAGAAATAGACCAATATCGCTGAAACTTGGTGTGAGTTCTTTCCAAAGATGCTACTAACTAAACATGACCTCAATACGCGCCGGTGGTGCCATCTCTCGGACTTTGCACGGACTTTTCAAACGCCCCTTGTATACGACATAGTCGAAAGATCAGTTCGTGCACAACATTCAGCATCGGCAACACTTTCGCAATAATGGGTGGCAGTAGGAGCAGTGAGGCTCTATATTTCTGCAGAGGACTTCCAACGACTTGCTGAGTCCATGCCACGTCGAGTTGCCGCGCTACACCCGCCAAAAGGAGGTCCGACATGATATTAGAAGCTATCCCATGACTTTTGTCACTTCAGTGTACAAATGAGTACCGACATAAATGGCAGTCTTCACTAAACCGTGACTGGAAGAAATAGTGATGTTATGGAATGTAAGAAAAAGGAAAGGCACAGTAACAAGAATAATGTACGGAATCAGGGGGTTGAACAAATATGTAGATCACCGCGAGAAATGTATGCTTGAACATATCTACATCTACATCCATACTCCGCAAGCCACCTGTCGGTGTGTGGCGGAGGGTACTTTGAGTACCTCTATCGGTTCTCCCTTCTATTCCAGTCTTGTACTGTTCGTGGAAAGAAAGATTGTCGGTATGCCTCTGTGTGAGCTGTAATCTCTCTGATTGCATCCTCATGGTGTCTTCGCGAGTTATGCGTAGGAGGGAGCAATATACTGCTTGACTCCTCGGTGAAGGTATGTGCTCGGAACTTCAACAAAAGCCCGTACCGAGCTACTGAGCGTCTCTCCTGCGAAGTCTTCCACTGGAGCTTACATATCATCTCGGTAACGCTTTCGCGATTACTAAATGATCCTGTAACGAAGCGCGCTGCTCTCCGTTGGATCTTCTCTATCTCTTCTATCAACCCTACCTGGTACGGATCCCACACTGGTGAGCAGTATTCAAGCAGTAGGCGAACAAGTGTTCTGTAACCTACTTCCTTTGTTTTCGGATTGCATTTCCTTAGGATTCTTCCAATGAATCTCAGTCTGGCATCTGCTTTACCGACGATCAACTTTATTCAGTCATTCCATTTTAAATCACTCTTAATGCCTACTCACAGATATTTTATGGAATTAACTGCTTCCAGTTGCTGACCTGCTATATTGTAGCTAAATGATAAAGGATCTTTCTTTCTATATATTCGCAGCACATTACACTTGTCTACATTGAGATTCAGTTGCCATTTCCTGCACCATGCGTCAATTCGTTGCAGATCCTCCTGCATTTCAGTACAATTTTCCATTGTTACAACCTCTCGATATACCACAGCATTATCCGCAAAAAGCCTCAGTGAACTTCCGATGTTATCCACAAGGTCATTTATGTATATTGTGAATAGCAACGGTCCTACGACACTCCCCTGCGGCATAAATGCAGACGATGGCCAAGCGTGCAGGTTACACTGTAGTATTTAACCACGTACGGCACTCATGCAGTGTCCTCAGTACGCTGCAAATCTAAGTCGGGGTCAGAACAGTGCTCTGTGTAGCTGTGAGTGCATTACGTGAGAGTTAGTGACCCGAACGTGGGAAAACTGCTGATGATCGTACAGCGGGTGCTTTTGTAACCAAAGTAGCCGAAGTGTTTGGTGTTTCAAGAGGCACTTCATCGGAGATTTATACAGTATACAGGGAAAGGGGCGGGGGGGGGATCATAGGTTAAATCACAACGTGGACGAAAGTGTGCGTTGAGTGGCCGCGACAGATGGTCATTGAAGAGTATTGTGACGAAAAATAAGACGACAGCTGCAAAAGTCACTACAGAACCGAACGCTGCACTCGGCGAACCCTATCAACATGAAGGGAGTTCCATAAGCAGGGTACTCCAGGGCGAGCTGAAATTCCAGAATTACTCATCCGTCATGCAAACGCCCGTATTAGGGATACGTCGTGCAGAAGCCATAAAACCTGAGCTATGGAGCGATAGAAGAAAGTCATTTGATCGGATGTGAATTGTTCCACACAGTTTCCAACTTCTGGCCGAATTTACGTCCCAAGAGTGAAACATGGCGTGAGTTCTGCGATGATCTGGAAGTGATATCGCTGTATTCCCCCACAGGTACTCTGCAAAGTCGCATTAGTGCCAAGGATTATGTGACATTTTGGCTGATCTCATCCGTCCTCTGGTGCAATGTTTGTTTCCCAGTGGTGATGCTGTGTTCCAAGATTACAGGGCAGCTGCTCACATCGTCCAGGACTGGTTTTTTGACCACGAGGATTAACTGTCGCGCCTCTCCTGACCATCACAGTTGCAAAATCTCAATACTGTTGAGCCTCTGAGGTCTACTTTGGAGAGAAAGGTGCGTAATTAATGTCATACTTCATCATCGTTTTCCTGAGCTTGCCACTATTTTGCAGGAGGGATAGCACAAGATACCCTTGAAAATTATACATGACCGTTTGGAAGCAGTTTTGAATGCCAGCGGTTTTCCTACACTGTATTAGGCATATTAATATGTCGTGGTCCGTCCCCGGTAACTGAGAGGTCAGCGCGACAGACTGTCAGTCCTAAGGGCCCGGGTTCGATTCCCGGCTCGGTCGGAGAATTTCTCCGCTCAGGGACTGGGTGTTGTGTTCTAATCATCATCATTTCATTCCCATCGACGCGCAAGTCACCGAAGTGGCGTCAAATCGAAAAACCTGCACCCGGCGAACGGTCTACCCGACGGGAGGCCCTCGTCACACGATTATATATATATATATATATATATATATATATATATATATATATATATATATATATATATATATGTCGTGGTTTTGGTGTTCCTATATTTTTGTCCACCGCGTGTATAACTTATGACCGAAAAAGCAAGTAATTCAATTGTTATCACGAGTTTTTATAATTTAGCCTATATTTTAAATAATATTTGTGTATTTATAATCCTCTGTTGCCAACGTTATGTGATAAGACAACACAGGAGACGTCTTAGACAGTGGACTTAGTTCTAATGGCTGTCGAAATAATGGGAAGGTTTACTAGTTTGTTTTGTGTCACACTGTAGTATTTTTGCGAAATTTTAAATTTGATCCTAAATGATCCACGAAAACTGTGTGTTACTGCAGTAAAAGAAGTTGCATTTGCCTAGGCGGTGTACTCATATTACGAGCTAGCGCGTTCAACCAGCCACACCTAGGCGGGCCAAAGAGGGAAAGGACAAAGGAGTTAATGCCTCGACCTCAGAGAGGTTGTTAGAGAGTGGGAAGTATATCAGTGGGGGAAAGATAGAAGAAATAGACAGTAGCCCCATCTGACAGCACAGCTCTGCAGGGCAGTCCTTCTCAATGGTTGATGATGTCGATCGATCCTCGAGTAGTTTTTTCGGTCTTAACATTCCTCAGTTGTGGCTTACCACGAGTCATGTACGCCGTAATTACCCTTGACGCTGTTGCTCTCGACACAACTGCCACACTGCCAGTATCGTCGATATTCCAACCAAAGATGTTGAATCAGTCTGAGGCCTCCAGTTTTGCCAGTATCTTTGGACGTGTCCGAGGACCCCGGAAAACTGGGAGACTTCAGACTGATGCAACAACTGAAGTTGGAGTATTGATGATACTGGCAGTGTGACAGTTGTGTCGAGAGCAACAGTCTCAAGGGTGACTATGGCGTATATGACTCGTGGTAAATCACAACTGAGGAATGTTAAAGACCGAAAAAATTACTAGCGGATCGATCGAAAACACCGAGCACTCAGAAGGAGTAGAAGAACCTTGCTGACAGAACTCTGTGAGTGTATAATAAAACATGTTACTGTAATGTCCAGTGCAAAAAGGCAGAAGCAGAATATCTCCCGTAGGATAGTTCAGTAAATCATCAAATGCGTTTTCACAACAACAGTTCGACTTCGTTAACACTAAACCTCCAAAGTAGCACATAGGTTGGCTTGCAACTCACCACCGGTTAACGTGAATGTATTGTTGCCTGTCATGACCTGTTTGTATAGTTAAGCGTGCACCGTACTGGCTTGCGAGACAAGGAGGGGAACTACACCTGAATCGAATCTGCGCGCTCGACTAACGACTGCTGGCCATGCATACATGTCAGCCTGAATGTGGTTGCTGGGTGGGATTCCCACCCTTGGCGCGACAAATGCCGGGCTGAATCCTCATCCCCGCCTCAGAAACAAAACACATAAACTATTAAAATAGAAATGCAGAGTGCAGAATGACCTGCAGGGGCTTGGTAAATGGTGCAGGCTCTGGGAATTCTCCCTGAACGTAAATAAGTGAAACATACTGCGCATACATAGGAAAAGAAATCCACTATTGGACAAATACACTATTGATGACAAATTGCTGCAAACAGTATCAGCAGTAAAATATCTAGGAGTAATATCCAGAGCGACTTTAAGTGGAATGACTACGTAAAACAGATAGTAGGAAACGCAGATGACTGAGATTCATAGGAAGAATCTTAAGGAAATGTAACTCATCAACGAAGGGAATGGCTTATATGGCGCTTGTTTGACCGATTCCTGAGTATTGTTCGTAAATGTGGGATGCTTACCAGGTAGGACTGATACAAGAGATAGAAAAGATCCAACGAAGAGCGGCACGCTTCTTCACGCTTTCGTCTGTCGGCGCGAGAGCGTTACCGAGTGCTACAAGAGAGGCGTTGTGATCATGGAGAAGTATACCATTCCTACACATTTCGAGATAGCCCTTTCCAGGAAGAGTCGAACAACATATTACTTCCTCCCACACAGATCGCGCGCAATGACCACCTGAGAAAATACGGGACATTAGAGCCAGTTCAGAGGCTTACTGACAATCGTTCTTCCCACGCTCCTTTCGCGAGTAGAATAGGGTAGGGGGAATCAGCTAGTGGTACAAGAAGTACCCTCCGTTACACACCATTCGGTGGTTTGCGGGGTATAATGTAGATGTAGAAATAAGCAAACTTATGGTACATGGCGTTTGTGGCAACAGAAAGTCCATACGGCTACTGAATTAAAATGAACATGATTGTCGTATCATGAAAGAACGACTTTCAATCATTAGCATACCGTGGCACAACCCGGACAAACGATGCAGGAAAAACAGGCTTGTTGCCGAACGACATCGCCTTCTTCCGAGAAGAAACTGTTCGGATGATGCTGCTGGATTTCTTCGGACTGCGTTGCACGGATTTGTGCGTGACTTGGGATACGTCCGGCGAACTCTCAACCACTAGAACATTATCGTGCATCAATGGTGTGTTTCAGAGGAGATAATATGAGGCACTTGTCCTCCTTGAGGCTCTAACCTCTTCATCCTTCTGTCAAAGATATTTCAAAAATTAACATTTGTCCTGCAGTCTTCAATGGCGAGCATTATTCAGAGCAGCATATAACGAAACACAAAGATGTGGTGAATTAATGCACATGATTGAAAAACACTATTTAAAAGAAAATAAGTTACTGAGGTTATTTTCTTCCTGTTGTCGTCTCAGAGTTTCTATAAATTGGCTCAAATTCAGGGTCTATTCCAACTTTACTAGGACGAATCCAGATTTTTTCGTCATTTATGTATAAATTTTAAAAATAAAACATTGCAGAACCTTTTTAGCGTTCATCAGTTTTGTAATTTATTGTTTTCGTAATAATTTCCGACTACGAGTAGTAAATCACTTGAACTTTGCACATAACAGAATAAAGAAACCAACATTACAGTATCAATCACAGCAGTATAGATCAGAAGACACCAGAAAAAAATGTTAGCACGTCATACTGCATTACAGAATAGTGGTGAATCGCAACGAAAATTTAGATTAAAGGTTGATTTGGGAGAGGGGACCAAATAGCGACGTCATCGGTCCCATCGGATTACGGAAGGATGGGGAAGGAAGTCGGCCGTGCCCTTCATAAGAAACCATCCCGGCATTTACCTGAAGCGATTTAGGGAAATCACTGAAAACCTAAATCAGGATGGCTGGACGCGGGTTTGAACTGTCGTCCTTCCAAATGCGAGTCCAGTGTGCTAACCACTGCGCCACCTCGCTCGGTTTTAGATTAGTGACCAGCAATGCTCAACTCGCAACGCAAAAATATTTATACCTCGATCTTTACATTAAAAGGTAAATGTCATTCATTAATATTTTATAAAATTTACAATACAATTGCTCTAAAATTATAATAAGAATAATAGTTTTGGTAATTTCAGGAGTTTTCCTCAAAATTAAAAGAAATGTTTAATGCGACTTTTAGTGGTTTGATTGTAATTTTGGAATAAAAAATTATTACACATTTTTGTATTTGTACCTAAGTAAAATAATATTCTACAGTTTATTTAATCATACCCAAGAGACAAAATTTTTATGATTTCTTAAGGATTTCTGTTATCGTCCTAGGTTTGAAAAAAAAAAAAAGACGACGCATCATGAAGGAACTATCCAAATGGGATACATCACATCGATAGATGTAGAGTACGTGTGCGGACAAACAAATGATTACTATATCAGAAAAATTAGAAGGTTTATTCAAGAGTAAGAGCGACACAAATTGAGCAAGTCAACAATTCGTTGGTCCACCTCTGACCCTTTTGCAAGCAGTGATTTGGCTTAGCATTGATTGATGGAGTTGTTGGATGCCCTCCTGAGAGATATCGTGCCAAATTCTGTCCAATTAGATTGTTAAAATATCGGGTTGGTTAGAGGGTCCTGTCCATAATGCTCCAAAAGTTCTCAATTGGGAGAAACCCGGCGACCTTGCTGGTCAACGTAGGGTTTGGCAAGCACGAAGACAAGCAGTAGAAACTTTCGCCCTGTGTGCGAGCATTATCTTGCTGGAATGTAAGCCCAGGATTGCTTGCCACGAAGGGCAACAAAATAGGGCCTATAATGTCGTCGGCATACTGATGTGCTCTAACGGTCCGACGATGACAACCAAAGGGGTCCTGCTATGAAAAGAAATAGCACCCCAGACCATCCATCACTCCAGATTGTACGGGCCGTATGGCGGGCGACAGTCAGGTCCCACTGCTGTCTGGGGCGTTTCCAGGCACACCTTCGGCCTGGAGTCTCATTAACTGGAGTAGAAGTGCCTTCCACTTCGAACTGAGCCCTGATGGACAGCGAAGACGTGTCTGGAAACATCCCGAACAGCAGTGGGATACCAACCTGACTGTCGTCCGCCGTACGGCCCAACAATCAAGTGTGGTGGTCTTGGGTGCCAATTCTTCACGTAGCAGGACCCCTTTGGTTGTCATCTATGGTACCCTTACAGCACAGCGGTATGTCGAACATATTCTACGCCCTATTTTGTTGTCCTTCACGCCAAGCCATCCTGGGCTTACATTTCAGCAAGATAATGCCCGCCCCCGACGGCGAGAGTTAATACTGCCTGTCTTCTTGCTTGTCAAACCCTACCTTGGCCAGCAAGGTCGCCAGATCTCTCTCCAGTTGCGAATGTTTGGGGCATTATGGCAGGGCCCTACAACCAGCTCCGGATTTTGACGAGCTAATACGACAATTGAACAGAATTTGGCAACATAGCTGATTTTATCAATCAGTGCTAATGGCTAGAGGTGAACCAACGCTTTATAGACTTGCTCTATCTGTGAAGTTGTTTCTCTTGAATAAATTATCCATTTTTTCTGAAACTGTGACCACTAGTTTGTCTGTACGTGTACATAATATTTACTGATTTCCGTCCAGTTCGATTAATACCTACGTGATGCGTCGGATGTTAATATTATGTAAAATTTGCGGTACAGTTGCTTTCCAAATTGCAGTCTAAAAGCTATATAAATAATAATAATTTTTACAAATTTGGAAATCTTCCTCAAAATTAAAACAAAATATATGTAATGCAACGTTTAGTGGTTTGATTCTTATTTTGAAATAATATCTTATCACACATTTGTATATTTGTACCTAAGTAAAATAATACTCTACATCTAATTTAATCATAACAAGGTACCAAAATTGTTATGACCTGGGAAGCACGTCCCATAATCGAGTAATACAATTATTTTAGTGTACCGAGAAGTACAATATGTCTCGAAAGGGAGCCAGTGATCATTTCCATTTCAAGGCGCAGTCAAAGTTTTAATTATCACCTCAAACAAAACAAAAGAAGAATCATCTACTAAGGTTGCACGCAGCTACAACATTTCTGTTGCTGCCGAAAAACAATTACCGCACGATTCAGTGGACTGTGCCACTTTATTTCGTGTCTAGTGGTTTGCTACGATACTGTGGGGTGGGGATGTCACTGTACACCTGGACTACATAACGTACCTGCAAACTAAAAACAAAAAGTAACTAGTAACTTTTCTAGAGAGATAGATAAAAAACTTTATTAGTAACCCTCGTCCACCGTTGATAGCGTAATTAAGTGCTACACTCTATGAAGAAGAGCGTAAAATCTCTAAGGCGCTGCAGTCATGGACTGTGCGGCTGGTCCCGGCGGAGGTTCGAGTCCTCCCTCGGACATGGGTGTGTGTGTTTGTCCTTAGGATAATTTAGGTTAAGTAGTGTGTAAGCTTAGCAGTTAAGTCCCATAAGATTTCACACACATTTGAACATTTTTGAGCGTAAAATCCCTCTCGAAGCAATTTATTAGATCTATTCATCCACTTAGATACAAACTGATGTCATGTTCCTAACATCGCGACAGCCATGGCATATTGTGGACAAAGACGTGTTTAGCGCCTTGTATCTAAAAACCGCAAATACAGTTTTCACTGCTGGGAGGGGGATGAAGTCGAGTTTAGTCTTATTGAAATTAACACCAGGAGTTCAAAACGCTGTATGTAGTTATTTTTTCCTATTTACTTAAACATATTAAATATGCGTTAAGAAGAATACTACAAAGTAAGCGCTATACTACAGGTATGTGCTAGCAAACGTGAAACTTAAATTTTAGATATGTTTTACACTGTAATAATCATTTATGAAATGTTTCAACTATTACAATGTATACCGCCCATGCAAAAATTTCCGAGACTGATTTTATCCCTGCCCAAGCGACGTTATATCAGTAACTACGGTGCAGCTAGAACTAATAACAGTAAAGAACAGATGTGCATTCGGCCAGTCAGTTGGGTTATTGTTACACAAATGGAAATGGAAATAAGCGTTTGACGTCATTGGCGGGGAGGCCCCTTACGGGGCAGGTCCGGCCGCCTTGGTGCAGGTCTTATTACAATCGTCACCACATTGGGAGACCTGCGCGCCGGATGGGGATAAAATGATGATGAAGACAACACAACACCCAATCCCTGAGCGGAGAATATCTCCGACCCAGCCGGGAATCGAAACCGGGCCCGTAGGACGGCAATCCGTCACGCTGACCACTTTCTTTTTTTGCGTTTTGTTCGCTATTGTTAGTTGCGTTCGGTCTGGGCGGACGTCACAAGACATCCGTTCAAGTTTATCATTGATTCCTTTACTCAAGTTTTTTATTACAGAGGGTGAGCAGCCCTCTGACCGAACACGCTGAGCTACCGTGCCGGCTACCACTTACAAGGGAACCTCCCCATCGCACCCCCCTCAGATTTAGTTATAAGTTGGCACAGGGATAGGCCATGAAAAACTGAACACAGATCAATCGAGAAAACAGGAAGAAGTTGTATGGAACTATGAAAAAAATAAGCAAAATATACAAACTGAGTAGTCCGTGTCCAAGATAAGCCACATCAAGTTACGTGTACACCGATGAGCACCGTGGTCCCGTGGTTACCGCGAGCAGCTACGGAATGGAAGGTCCCTGGTTCAATCCTCCCTCGAGTGAAAAGTTTTAATTTTTTATTTTCTGGCAATTATCAAAGTTCATGCACTCAGACATGATCAACTTCGCTCTCCAAAATTCCAGGACATATTCAGATTTGCTTGGACACATGTAGGATTTGACGGTCTACACACGGAAAAACTTGAAAACGTTAAAAACGTATGTTTTGACAGAGCACAGGGAAAACTTTGCGACTGTGAAACTTGCATTCATTTGTTGCCGTTTATGTGACAAACTCTTATGTTTTCATCACTTTTTTGGGAGTGATTATCACATCCACAAGAAAACCTAAATCGGGCAAGGTAGAAGAAACTTTTTACCCATTCGCCAAGTGTGCGAGTTAGGTGGGTCGACAACATATTCCTGTAATGCGAAGCACATGCCGTCACCAGTGTCGTATAGAATATTTCAGACGTGTTTTCCTGTGGAGGAATCGGTTGACCTATGAATTTGCGATCAAATGTTTTCGGTTCCTATTGGAGAGGCACGTCCTTTCGTCTACTAATCGCACGGTTTTGCGGTGCGGTCGCAAAACACAGACACTAAACTTATTACAGTGAACAGAGACGTCAATGAATGAACGGTCAGATCGTAACTTTGCGAAAATAAAGTAAGTACAATTTTTACTCGAGGGAGGACTCGAACCAAGGACCTCTCGTTCCGCAGTTACTCACTCTAACCACGGGACCACGGCGCTCCTCAGCTTACACAGTCCTTGATGTTGCATATCTTACACTTGGACTACTCAGTTTGTATAATTTGCTTATTTTTTCATAGTTCCACACAACTTCTTCGTGTTTTCTCGATTGATCTGTGTTCAGTTTTTCAAGGCCTATCCACTGGTCAATTTATAACTAAATCTGAGGGGGGTGCAATGGGGAGGTTCCCTTGTTAGCTATCGGGGCGGACTGTTACACAAATGAAAATGGTTAAGTGTTGAAGACATTCTCCAGAATGTTTTGAAGAAGAGAAAAGTGAGAAAAGTTTGTTCCCAACGAAAACAACGATGCGTGGACGCTCTCCGCGACTTAATTGGAATGCAAAGCGCAGACACTTATTTTCTGGAAAAAGTCATCATAGATTTAGTGTTATCAATATGAACCTACCACAATACGACAAAGTGCAGGAAGTCAGATGAAGGGTCTGCGGACATATCCGACATTTAAGCTAATGTGAAGCACGAGCTGAACAACATCCCAAAGGAGGACTTTCGTGACACTTTCACATGGTTACATGAATGTTATGTGCGTTGTACTCGATGGGGAGGAGAGGCTATGTAGAACACCTGAAGCATCCAACCCACCATCTTAACTTTTCTCGATTTTTATTAACCCACTCTCGAAACTTTTTGGACTAACTATGGTCACAGGTATAGAGCCACCCTTCTAAGAGAGAAACGGGTAGATGAACAGAATTTTAAAGTCACGTAGTATGAGATGGGAGCGGGTGAAAACCTGTAAGGCTATGTTGTCAACATGGTGGCCCTTTTGAAAGCCGCCAACTCGGATACAACTCGTAATTTTGAAATGAAAAGGAGGCCGTATGACATACCAGACAGATAGAAAATTGTACGAAAAAAACAGTGCTGTCTTCCATTTGATTTTGGGTTCAACTCCTCTTTTAGTTCACCAAGCATTCTACCTTTTCTAGTGAACCGATTGAATTTATTTACTAATATTAATTAAACTAACTTTTTCTTCCTTTTGGCGCTATTCTTGTTCTATTTTACATATAGCGGCGATTATTTAACACTAATTCGGAACCGCCATTTCTGTGGGCAGTTTCCCCCTCTGTCACCTTAATCTAGGGTAACAATGAGCCACTTAAGCGAAAACTGGTGTAAGACTTTTTTTGTTTTGAAATAAGATATAACGGCATAAAACCTTTAGTTAAACATTTGTTTTGGTGTAAACGATGAAAAAAGGTTTCTAACGAAAACGACTCAGACCAAGAAAGGATTTTCTAAGACTCACAATTCAAGATGTTAAGAAAGGTGTCGGATAGTATGGGACACACGACAAAATATCACCATCATCATCATTTATTGCATTAACGGGCCTTTAAGGGCTACAGCAGATAAACAACTACAGAAGGAGGAAAAATAGCACTCCACAAAAAATTATAAGAGAACGCACTACAAAAAGCACGACGAAAAAGGAGATCAGTCGCTGACAAAAGAGGAGATATCTACAGCGGATGGCAGTCCATCGTTGCCGGTCTCTAGCTTTATCTTCCACCACCTCTGTCGGCTCTTCTTCTTTAATAATTGTTGACGCTAGATCCTTCCATCACGTCCTCGGACATCCCCATAGGCGTTTTCCATCAGGTTGAGAATGGAGGTCCGGCCGGGGTGGCCAAGCGGTTTTAGGCGCTACGGTCTGGAACCGCGTGACCGCTACGGTCGCAGGTTCGAATCCTGCCTCGGGCATGGATGTGTGTGATGTCCTTAGGTTAGTTAGGCTTAAGTAGTTCTACGTTCTAGGGGACTGATGACCTCAGAAGTTAAGTCCCATAGTGCTCAGAGCCATTTGAACCATCTGAGAATGAAGGAATCGGTATGGGAGGGATCTATCAGCTCGAAGGATGTGGCCAAATCACTGTAGCTTCTTGTGTCCTAACATTTGACCAATGTGTGACTTTCTAAATCGTTGGTACAGGTTTTTTTGGTTCTTCGCTTCCATTTACCTTCCATTGTATCGCAAATAGGTCCATAGATCTTTCCAAGTACCTTCCTCTCGAAGGCACATATTGCTTCTTCAGTTTTTGCTGATGTCCGCAGGTTTGAGAACCATATGAAAGTACAGGGTGTGCTAATGTCACGTACAGCAGGATCCTGTTCTTCTGTGATAGCCAAGAACTGAATAAACTGTTCAGACTAAAGAACATGTGAAAGGTGTTTATTATTCGTTGATGCAGTTTTTTCGCCTCTTCACTGTTATCTATCAGTATGGAAGCCAAGTACTTGAATTCGTTGAAAGGTATGCCCATCAACAATTATAGAAGGAGGGAGAGCTTGACAGGGTGACAAAACAAGATATTTGGTTTTATGCTCGTTCACCACCAGCCCAATTTGCTTCGCATTGTGGAGAAATCGGAAAGTATCTACGCATACTTGTTCCAGCGTATCGTCAAGGATTACAACATCGTCAGCAAATGCCACGATCGTGTCTGCTCCCACCATCTCTATTTCTCCGATTCGATCAAGATATAGGTTTTTAATTAAAAAAGGCGTTATGTAATTCACAAACAAATTTATCTTCTTGTATATCAAAAGTACAAAATAAAAAAAATACAGTTTTTTAAAGAGCCTTTCAGCTTGGATCGACTGAACTTGAAACAACGCGTTAAAGCTGTGGACTGAGGTTATCTGAAAATCGGTTCTGGCTGTTTCCTCATAAAGTTTTCATAGAAACCTTATCCTGCCGATTTCTTTTTCCTGTTAAATATGTGAGGCAGTTTCAACTTTTCTGCCAAATCGTAAGGTAACTTTTGAAACTCAGTCTTAGCTAGCGGCATTAACCTGGAATCTAAAGGTCTCATGTAATTTTTCTTCAAATGTTGGTTTCAAAAACCCAATCTTAGGTGTTATAAATGTCTGTTGAAGCATTTAATGATTTTATTATCCTTTGCAGTGCAGTTCCAGGAAAATTAAAACGGTCGGCAGCAGTCCTTTCGGTCATTTAGCCTTCCAAAACACTTGAAACCTCTTGCTTCTCTGCAGTCTCGGGCCACTCCCTCGACGGCACGCTTCTTCTTCAAGCTTGGCATCGACTCCCGAACTGGAAAAATAAATTTCTTACATGGCTCGTCCACCCGAGTTTGGTATAGTCCATACTACCCGACTAACACAGCACACTAAAACATCGACGAAACAGAAACCGGCGTGAGTGAGCGGAATTTCATTATTACGATGCAGTCTACATTGGACTACTTAAATATTCACTCCAGTTGTAGTAAATGGTGGAGAGATAGCTGCGCATTATTCCAAGCTCTGCATGAGTCCGCCGCTTTGGTGAAGTGATATCTGTGCTTTATTCCAAACACTGAATGAGTCCGCCGTTTTGAAGTAAACCCAAGAAACACCATGTGGCCGATGCTAACCACCGGCCCATACTAACAGCTGTTCCCCTTAGTAGGGCACAGGGACATAGTTGTTTATGCCATTTATCTGTCATTCATATACACTCTAAGGGGAAAAAAACGCATCACGAAGGAATTATCCGAATGGGACGGAAATCGGTGGAAGTGATATACCTGTACAGACAAACAAATGATTACAGTTTCAAAAAAATTGGATCATTTATTCAAGAGAAAGAGCTTCACAAAATGAGCAAGTTAACAACGTGCTTGTCACTTGCTTATGCAAGCAGCTTTTCTGCTTGGCATTGATTGATAGAATTGTTAGAGGCCCTCCTGAGGGATATCGTGCCAAATTCTGGCCAATTGGCTCGTTAGATCTCCAAAATCCCAGCTGATTGCAGGGCCCTGCCCTACAGCTCCAAAGTTCGCAGCTGGGGAGAGATCTGGCGACCTTGCTGGCCAAGGTAGGGTTTGGCAAGCGCGAAGACAAGCAGTAGAAACTCTCGCCGTTGGGAGCGGGTACTATCTTGCTGAAATGTAAGCCCAAAAATGCCACGAAAGGAAGCAAAACGGGGCGTAGAATAGCGTTCAAGTACCCCTGTGCTGTAAGGGTGCCGCGGATGACAACCGAAGGGGTCATGCTGTGAAAATAAATGGCAAACCCGACCATCACTCCAGGTTGTCGGGCCGTATGGCGGGCAATAGTCAGCGGTACGTCGACAATATTCGACACTATGTGATCAAAAGTATCAAAGTTGTTCAAATGGCTCTGAGCACTATGGGACTTATCATCTGAGGTCATCAGTCCCCTAGAACTTAGAACTACTTAAACCTAACTAACCTAAGGACATCACACACATCCATGCCCGAGGCAGGATTCGAACCTGCGACCGTAGCAGTTGCGTGGCTCCGGACTGAAGCGCCTAGAACCGCTCGGTCACAGCGGCTGGCTCAAAAGTAGACGGGAACCCCCCAAAACATAGGTTTTTCATATTAGATGAATTGTGCAGCCAGGTACTCCATATAAGCGACCTCAGTATTCATTATACATCGTGAGAGAGCAGAATGGGGCGCTCCGCGGAACTCACGGACTTCGAACGTGGTCAAGTGATTGGGTGTCACTTGTGTCATACGTCTGTACGCGAGATTTACACACTCCCAAACATCCCTAGGTCAACTGTTTCCGAAGTGGTAGTGAAGTGGAAAGTGAAATGATGGTATGGCATTTGTTGGCCGGGATATCCTCTTCGGGGTTCGGCCGCCGTATTGCAAGTCTATTTTCTTGACGCCACTTCGGCGACTTGCGTATCAGTCATGATAAAAATGATGATGAAGGACGCACAGCACCCAGTCCCCTGCCATGAATCAAAGTTAGGCCTCCTTGCATTGTAGGCAGTAACGCTACCGCTGCTCTGCGGAGGCGGATACTGAAGTGGAAGCGTGCAGCGACACATAAATCACAAAAGCGTGTAGGCCGACCTCGTCTGTGGACTGACAGAGACCGTCGACAGTTGAAGAGGGTCGTAATGTGTAATAGGCAGACATCTGTCCAGACCATCTCACAGGAATTCCAAACTGCATCAGGATCCACTGCACGTACTACGACAGATAGGCGGAAGGTGAGGAAACCTGGATTTTGCCGGCCGCTGTCACCGAGCGGTTCTTGGCGCTTCAGTCCGGAACCGCGCTGCTGCTGCGGTCGCAGGTTCGAATCCTGTCTCGGGCATGCATGTGTGTGATGTCCTTAGGTTAGGTTTGAGTAGTTCTAAGTTTAGGGAACTGATGTCCTCAGATGTTAAGTCCCATAGTGCTTAGACCCATTTGAACCATTTGAACTTGGATTTCATGGTCGAGCGGCTGCTCATAAGCCACACATCACACCGATAAATGCCAAACAACGCCTCGCTTGGTGTAAGAACCGTAAACATTGGACGATTGAACAGTGGAAAAACGTTGTATGGAGTGTCGAATCACGGTACACAATGTGGTGATCCGATGGCAGGGTGTTGTTGTGGCTAATGCCCGGTGAAAGTCATCTGCGAGCGTGTGTAGTGCCAACAGTAAATTTCGGAGGCGATGGTGTTATGGTGTGGTCGTGTTTTTCATGGAGGGGGCTTGCACCCCTTGTTGTTTTGCGTGGCGGTATCACAGCGCAGGCCTACATTGATGTTTTAAGCACCTTCTTGCTTCCCACTGTTGAAGAGCAATTCGGAGATGACGATTGCTTCTTTCAACAAGATCGAGCACCTATTCATAATGCACGGCCAGTGGCGGAGTGGTTACACGACAATAACATCCCTGTAATGGACTGGCGTGCACAGAGTCCTGAATCCTATAGAGCACCTTTGGAATGTTTTGGAACGCCGACTTTGTGCCAGGCATCACCGACCGACATCGATACCTCTCCTCAGTGCAGTACTCCGTGAAGAATGGGCTGCCATTCTCCAAGAGACCTTCCAGGACCTGATTGGACGTATGCCTGCGAGAGAGGAAGCGGTCATCAAGGCAAGGACGGGCCAACACCATACTGAATTGCAGCAGTATTGATGGAGGGCGCCACGAACTTGTAAGTCATTTTCAGCCAGTCGTCCTGATACTTTTGATCACACAGTGTATGTCCTTGTTTTATTGCCCTTCATCGCAACGCGTCCTGGGCTTACCTTTCAGCATATTACCTACTCGCACACGGTGAGGGACTCTACTACGTGGCTTCATGCTTGCCAAACCCTACCGTGACCAGCAAGGTCGCCGGATCTCTTTTCAATTGAGAACGTTTGGAGCATTATGGTCAGGGCCCACCAAAAGTCTCGGGATTTTGATGGTCTGCCTCGTCAGTTGGACATAATTTGACATGATATCCCTCAGTAAGACATCCAATAACTCTGTCATCAATTTCTAACCAAATAACTGCTTGTATAAGGGACAGAGGTGGACAAACTTTCTCAATTTGTGAATCTCTTTCTCGTGAATAAATCATCTAATTTTTCTGAAACTGTTACCATTTGGTTGCCTGTACATGTACATCGCATGTACCGATTTCCGTCCCAATTGGATAATTCCTTCGTGGTGTGGCATTGTTTTTCTTAGTGTGTATTTGTTCTATGTATTTCAAGTTTCTATGTAGTAGATATACGAGGTGTGGCTAGAAAAAAACCGGACTAGTACTGGTGAAACAATAAAACGAATGCAATAAGGCTGAAAGTCGCGTGGCCTGTCACGTGACTCTCGCTCCGCCTACTGCTCGAGTTTCATCTGCCTCCTGCACTCAGTCTGCCCGTGGCGTCTGTTTTAAGTAGTTGACGTTTTGTCTGTGCGTCGGAAAATGTTGAGTGTACAGAAAGAACAGCGTGTTAACGTCAAATTTTGTTTCAAACTAGGAAAATCTGCAAGTGAAACGTTTGTAATGTTACAACAAGTGTACGGCGATGATTGTTTATCGCGAACACAAGTGTTTGAGTGGTTTAAACGATTTAAAGATGGCCGCGAAGACACCAGTGATGACACTCGCACTGGCAGACCATTGTCAGCAAAAACTGATGCAAACATTGAAAAAATCGGTTAACTTGTTCGACAAGATCGCCGTTTAACAATCAGAGCAGATTTGATGTTAACACGCTGTTCTTTCTGTACACTCAACATTTTCCGACGCACAGACAAAACGTCAACTACTTAAAACAGACGCCACGGGCAGACTGAGTGCAAGAGGCAGATGAAACTCGAGCAGTAGGCGGAGCGAGAGTCACGTGACAGGCCACGCGACTTTCAGCCTTATTGCATTCGTTTTATTGTTTCACCAGTACTAGTCCGGTTTTTTTCTAGCCACACCTCGTATGAGGTGGAAATTAGAGAATCAGGTTGATAGTTGCCTTACAGAAGTGGAAGATGGGATGATGAGGGTTTAATGTTCCATCAACGATGAAGTCATCAGAGATGGGGCACTATCTCGGAGTGGTGTAAAGTAGGGAAGGTAATTGGTCTTAACCTTTACAAAAAAATCTTCCTTGCACTTGCATTGATCGATTTATGGAAACATAGAAACCTAAATCAGGATGGCTTGGTGGAGATTTGATCTCCTGAAAGGCTCTACACATTTGATCATTCAGACACGGTGATTTTCAACTGAAAAACCATTATACGCCCTTCTTAGTGGGGTGATATCGCTAGATGTAAAAATAACTTCTGCCGTGCCTCAAGATAACCTTGTAATGTCGTTACAGGCTATGAGGAAGTTCGAAGATTACATTTTTGTATATGGGAAGACCACAACGCCTGTAAATAATGGCAAAATGTAGTAAGATCTGCAAAGGATCGACGCAAAGTATAATGTGACACGCGATTCACTCTCAACAGAAACAGATATTATAGTGGGTGGGAAAAAATATGTAAACATCAAAAGCGCAACACATTAATATGCTTTATACGGTTTATGAAAACCGTTTGCATTCAAAACGGCTTCTACTCGTCTCGGAATGGATAAATAGAGGTCCTGCATGATTTTCAAGGGAATCCTATACCATACTTCCCGCAAAATAGTGGCAAGGTAACTGTGATGGAGGTGGATGGTGATCATGCATCCGTGTCTCCAAAGTAACAGCTCAATAATATTGAGATCAGGTAACTGTGGTGGCCGGGTAAGAAGTGACACTTCATCATCGTGCTCACGAGCTCAGGCCTGGACAATGCGAGCACTGTAAACAGGGACATTGTTGTCTTGGAACACAGCATCACCACTCAGGAACAAACACTGTACAATGGCATGGACTTGTTCATCCAAAACGGTCACATAATCCTTGGTAATATTAGGAACTTGCAGAGCGCCCAGGGTGCCTACCGAATACCACGATATGGCTACCCAGATCATTAGCAAACCCAGCCATTTTTCACTCTTGAGACATAAACTCGGCCAGACGTTGGAAACAATGTGAAACGAGACTCATACGACAAAACAACTTTCTTCCATTGCCCCACAGTCCAGGTTTTATGGATTCGGCACCACGTTTGCTTGTTATGGGCATTTGCATATTAATGCGTGGTTTTGTGATCCAACTCGTCCTGCAGTTCCCTGCTTCTAGAGCTTTCTTAGAGTTATTTTTGTGCCTACAGGGTTCGTGAGTGAGACATTAAGTTCTGCAGTGACTTTTGCAGCCGTCGTCCTCTTTATTTTTGTCACAATCCTCTTCAATGAACAGAAACCAGATGGCAGTTATAAGAGTCAAGGGGCATGAACGGGAGGCAATGGTTGGGAAGGGAGTGAGACAGGGTTGTAGCCTATCCCCGATGTTATTCAACTGTATATTGAGCAAGCAGTAAAGAAAACAAAAGAAAAATTCGGAGTAGGAATTAAAATACATGGAGAAGAAATAAAAACTTTGAGGTTCTTGATGACATTGTAATTCTGTCAGAGACAGTAAAGGAACTGGAAGAGCAGCTGAACGGAATGGACAGTGTCTTGAAAGGAGGATATAAAATGAACATCAACAAAAGCAAAACGAGGATAATGGAATGTAGTCGAATTAATTCGGGTGATGCTGCGGGAATTAGATTAGGAAGTGAGACGCTTAAAGTAGTAAATGAGTTTTACTATTTGGGGAGCAAAATAACTGAAGATGGTCGAAGTAGAGAGGATATAAAATGTAGACTGGCAATGGCAAGGAAAGCTTTTCTGAAGAAGAGAAATTTGTTAACATCGAGTATAGATTTAAGTGTCAGGAAGTCGTTTCTGAAAGTTTTTTGTGTGGAGTGCAGCCATGTATGGAAGTGAAACGTGGACGATAAATAGTTTAGACAAGAAGAGAATAGAAGCTTTCGAAATGTGGTGCTACAGAAGAATGCTGAAGATTGGATGGGTAGATCACATAACAAATGAGGAGGTATTGAGTGGAATTGGAGGGAAGAGAAATCTGTGGCACAACTTGACTAGAAGAAGGGATTGGTTGGTAGGGCATATTCTGAGGCTTCAAGGGATCGCTAATTTAGTATTGGAGGGCAGCGTGGAGGGTAAAAATCGTAGAGGGAGACCAAGAGATTAATACACTAAACAGATTCAGAAGGATGTAGGTTGCAGTAGGTACTGGGAGATGAAGAAGCATGCACAGGATAGAGTAGCACGGAGAGCTGCATCAAACCAGTCTCTGGACTGAAGACCACACACACATACGGAGAAACTCCGCTCGACATCTACAGAAACCAATGGAACATACCTTGTCAGCGTCCGTAAAGGAAGTTCAGTGGAAGCTGCAAAGTTTTTGACATCTGCACTGTTCTTGAAGTTTAATTCCAATTTGTCTTTAGCAAATCCAACAAGGACGTTCCTAACACTCATCAACTCCCCCACTGTTCCTCCTCCGCCATACCTTCTTCTTCCAAACTCTGAATCATATCAGACAAATACTTGCAGCCATACACTGCAAACAGTTCCAACTCTCCTTCATTGTTTTCGACTAATTGTTGGACCTGCTTGATGCCTGCTGCGTCCATCGAGTCTAGCACACGTGTCAAGTGTTTGATTTTATCGTATTTTTCGCTCACGGAAACTGTGCATCTTACCAAAGTGCCACAATTTGTAATGACAGGAAACTGGGGAAGGTGGAGCTCTGTCATTTCTTGATACAATACCTGACGACTGGAAGTCATTACCTGAATCTTCTTCAGAGGAGCAACGAAGTCATTTATCCTGTAGTAATTCTCGATGATGGTTTCGCAAGCACGGTGCAGACCATGAGCAATAAATGTGACATGTTTGAGGTTGGAGTATATGCTCTTCAATTGCTGGGAAGCGGAAAGCAAGTAGCGTGTTTGATCAATCACCAAAAGCCTGACTTTTTCGTATTGTATGTTCCCTACCCACAGGTTCAGACATGAGTCGTTGAATGCTTAAATTATCGTGCAAGCATATGTCTTCTCGAGTTGGTACATTTTAAAAAGCGTATGTTTTACCTATTCTCCAGATAATGGAAAAACCAACACACTCAAAATATAACCTCGCAGCTCATCAGTAATTTCATCTAAAACGAATCCCATGTTTAAGGACCGCCACTTTTCTCTAAACATGTCTCATAATTAGGCTGTATGTAACTTTTTCTCAAAGTATTCTCATCCGGTATTAACCTTCGTGTGTTCTTCTTAAGAAATGATTCGAATTTAGCATTTTTTGTCTTGTGGATTGGAATTCCTCAATGGATTAATGCCATAGCAAGATCTGCACTAAACTCATTCATTGGCTGCTGCTTTTCAGATCCTTAAGTGAATGGGTGTATCAGAATAGTTCGCTTAGGTTTCGACTTGCAAACTTCTATGTTCTGTAAATGTTGTTGCTTTGGATGTGCTGGTTAATTCTGTTTCTTTTATGCTTGTTATCCACTGCAGTTTTTACTCCGCAGAATGGTGCGATCAGTTTCGAATTCTTCGGGAAGTTAACTCAACTTGTCCTTCGTAACCTTGGCCATGATTTTGTTTTGAAAAATCCGTTCTGGTAAAACGCTAACACGGCCAACAAGACAGCATACAGTCGATGGGTAGGAACCGTTAAATTCATGTCAACATTATGTAACTTATGTTTCAACGGTTGCAGCATCATTATTGAAATTTTATTTGATTTCACAGCTGCAGGTTCACCATTGTCACTGAGGCTGACTATTCTTCCTGAGGTTGGCCATTGTTGCTGGGGGTATGAATAATTAATGATGCTTTCCATAAATTGCATTTTTATACTTATTGACCATTGTTGACTTCTGATTAAATAAAATCTTGAAATCCTGATCAAGAAGAGAAAAAATGTTCTGTCTAATCTATTAAAATGCGCAGATAAAAATGGGGGAAAGGTGCTCAAGCATGGAGAGGGGAGAAGGTGCAAAATGTTGTACTCTCGCAAAAAGGTGAAAGAAGATGTAACAAACTGCGCTTATTTTGCTTCGTTCATGTTCTCAAATGCATATATTGCCCTGTCGGCGTGGAAATAGCTATATTTTTGGAAACGTGTTGCAACTTAAGATCCTTTCTTCATTGAACACCGCGTACGTCGTAAATTCTTCATACCAATGCGTGCCATTCGAGACCATAGAATGGACTCCTTCAACATTCTGCATCATCCCACATTGATGGTCGCTGACTAGCCGGAATAACGAATTATTGTCCCATGTATATGCTGCCGTTAATACCACAACACAGGCGGCTGCGCTTGGAGTGGTGCCATGTCTGGAAAGCGTGCACTGCTCAGGAATGGCGTCGTATTATGTTCAGCAATGACGCAGTTCTGCACTACCCCGGATGACCATTGTCGGCGAGTATGGTGGCAACCTGGACAGAGATCCCAGTCTTCCAAAATTTTGGAGAAGCTGCAAAGTAATGTTACTCTTAGCGACATGGTGTGGAGAGCCATCTATGACTACAGGCGTTGGATGGTATTGATTGAGGGAACTTTGACGGCGGACTGGTACGGTACGGACATCCTGCGTCCTCATGTGTTACCTCTCAAGCGACAGTACTGTGGTGACGGTTTACAGCATGACATGCTCGTCTACACATGACTACTGGTTCTGTGAACTACCTGTGTGACGTTGATATACTCATGTGACCAACAAGGTCCCCAGATGTGGCCCCTATAGAAGAAGGGTGGGACCAGCTCGGACGTCATATCCATCCCGGTGCCGACATCCAGTATATCGAGGATGATTTACAACAGTTCTGCGTCATTTTACCTTAGTAGAGGATACTATGTCTGTACGGGGTACAACGTCATCCTGATAAGTGGGCTCATACCGACAAGTTCTTTGTAAATTTGACTCTCTATTGTAATCACGGATATAACATTATACACCCGCTCAACCCGTGAAGTTTTATTTCGTTTCCTCCTCTCCTTCTGGGTGATACACCTTTTTTGTCAGGCAGTGTATTTCCTCCTCCATCCAGCATATCTCCCGAACTACTGAACTTGACAAGAAGAAGGGATCGGTTGGTAGGACATGTTCTGAGGCATCAAGGGATCACAAATTTAGCATTGGAGGGCAGCGTGGAGGGTAAAAATCGTAGAGGGAGACCAAGAGATGAATACACTAAGCAGATTCAGAAGGATGTAGGTTGCAGTAAGTACTGGGAGATGAAGAAGCTTGCACAGGATAGAGTAGCATGGAGAGCTGCATCAAACCAGTCTCAGGACTGAAGACCGCAACAACAACAAACTGAGCGAGGTGGCGCAGTGGTTAACACAGTACACTCACGTTAGGGACGACGACGGTTCAGATCCGCGTCCGGCTATCAAGATATATGTTTTACGTGATTTTCCTAAATCTCTCCAGGCAAATGCCGGGATGGTTCCTTTGAACAGAATAGGCAAGGTCGATTTCCTTGAAGCAATTAGAGCTTGTGCTCTGTCTCTAATGAGCTCCATGTTGACGGGACGTCATGCCCTAATCTCCCTTCCTTCCTTTCCTCCCGAAACGCCTATTATGGGAACAGAAGCAAAATCGGTGCTGAGACTGTTGCATACAAACTGTCGTTCTTGTACAGCACCTTTCGTGAATGGAACGGGAAAGGCAGAAAAAGAAAGTGACAGGCGAAGTATCCTCTGCCACACACCACAGGGTGATTTGTTGCGTACAGATGTAGACGTGTGTGAAGAAACATCCACGTTAACTAAGAATATTGACAATCTTAACTACTTAAAATCCGTCTTGATTGCAATTTTTTTTTATTCATATGACCAGTTTCGGTTCATTCAGAACCATCTTCAGATCTGATATTTCAGTTACAGGAGTAACCCGTCCAAATCCAGCAACTTTCACATGCTACGTCATGCTTGATCTGACGTAGCATGTGAAAGTTGCTGGATTTGGACGGGTTACTCCTGTAACTGAAATATCAGATCTGAAGATGGTTCTGAATGAACCGAAACCGGTCATACGAATAAAAAAAAATTGCAATCAAGACGGATTTTAAGTAACATTATAAAATCAATGACTGCTATTATCCCATAAGACATTATGTCTGTTTTTGCGAAATCTTAACTACACTGTGTCAAAGAAGAGTCAGCTGACTACTGTCAGACTTATGTAGCAAAATCAGTTTTCCACCTGAGCGCTAACTCTAATATTTAGAACGGTTACTCTGCACCAACATCTCATGTTTCAAAGCATTGTATGGAAAGTATTACTTTGTCAATAGATAATACCTTAGCTATTACCAGTTAATAAATACACTCCTGGAAATGGAAAAAAGAACACATTGACACCGGTGTGTCAGACCCACCATACTTGCTCCGGACACTGCGAGAGCCGGCCGTGGTGGTCTCGCGGTTCTAGGCGCGCAGTCCGGAACCGTGCGACTGCTGCGGTCGCAGGTTCGAATCCTGCCTCGGGCATGGATGTGTGTGATGTCCTTAGGTTAGTTAGGTTTAAGTAGTTCTAAGTTCTAGGGGACTGATGACCACAGCAGTTGAGTCCCATAGTGCTCAGAGCCATTTGAACCATGTTTTGAACACTGCGAGAGGGCTGTACAAGCAATGATCACACGCACGGCACAGCGGACACACCAGGAACCGCGGTGTTGGCCGTCGAATGGCGCTAGCTACGCAGCATTTGTGCACCGCCGCCGTCAGTGTCAGCCAGTTTGCCGTGGCATACGGAGCTCCATCGCAGTCTTTAACACTGGTAGCATGCCGCGACAGCGTGGACGTGAACCGTATGTGCAGTTGACGGACTTTGAGCGAGGGCGTATAGTGGGCATGCGGGAGGCCGGGTGGACGTACCGCCGAATTGCTCAACACGTGGGGCGTGAGGTCTCCACAGTACATCGATGTTGTCGCCAGTGGTCGGCGGAAGGTGCACGTGCCCGTCGACCTGAGACCGGACCGCAGCGACGCACGGATGCACGCCAAGACCGTAGGATCCTACGCAGTGCCGTAGGGGACCGCACCGCCACTTCCCAGCAAATTAGGGACACTGTTGCTCCTGGGGTATCGGCGAGGACCATTCGCAACCGTCTCCATGAAGCTGGGCTACGGTCCCGCACACCGTTAGGCCGTCTTCCGCTCACGCCCCAACATCGTGCAGCCCGCCTCCAGTGGTGTCGCGACAGGCGTGAATGGAGGGACGAATGGAGACGTGTCGTCTTCAGCGATGAGAGTCGCTTCTGCCTTGGTGCCAATGATGGTCGTATGCGTGTTTGGCGCCGTGCAGGTGAGCGCCACAATCAGGACTGCATACGACCGAGGCACACAGGGCCAACACCCGGCATCATGGTGTGGGGAGCGATCTCCTACACTGGCCGTACACCAATGGTGATCGTCGAGGGGACACTGATTAGTGCACGGTACATCCAAACCGTCATCGAACCCATCGTTCTACCATTCCTAGACCGGCAAGGGAACTTGCTGTTCCAACAGGACAATGCACGTCCGCATGTATCCCGTGCCACCCAACGTGCTCTAGAAGGTGTAAGTCAACTACCCTGGCCAGCAAGATCTCCGGATCTGTCCCCCATTGAGCATGTTTGGGACTGGATGAAGCGTCGTCTCACGCGGTCTGCACGTCCAGCACGAACGCTGGTCCAACTGAGGCGCCAGGTGGAAATGGCATGGCAAGCCGTTCCACAGGACTACATCCAGCATCTCTACGATCGTCTCCATGGGAGAATAGCAGCCTGCATTGCTGCGAAAGGTGGATATACACTGTACTAGTGCCGACATTGTGCATGCTCTGTTGCCTGTGTCTATGTGCCTGTGGTTCTGTCAGTGTGATCATGTGATGTATCTGACCCCAGGAATGTGTCAATAAAGTTTCCCCTTCCTGGGACAATGAATTCACGGTGTTCTTATTTCAATTTCCAGGAGTGTATGATATATGGGGGTAAATAAATGTCGTTGACTAGGGCCTCCCGTCGGGTAGACCGTTCTCCGGGTGCAAGTCTTTTGATTTGACGCCACTTCGGCGACTTGCGCGTCGATGGGGATGAAATGACTAGGACAACACAACACCCAGTGCCTGAGCGGAGAAAATCTCCGACCCAGCCGGGAATCTAACCCGGGCCCTTAGGATTGGCATTCTGTCGCGCTGACCACTCAGCTACCGGGGGCGGACATATATGGGGGTGTGCTGAAGAGTAACGCCTCCGAATCTTTTATGTGAAAACTCTTAAAACTTTCTAAACAAAGCAAACGTTATAAACATTCTGCATCTCTGTTCTTTAACCGAGCGAGGTGGCGCAATGGGTAGACACTGGACTCTCATCCGGGAGGACGACGGTTCAATCCCGCGTCCGGCCCTCCTGATTTAGGTTTTCCGTGATTTCCCCAAATCGCTCCAGGCAAATGCTGGGATGGTTCCTTTCAAAGGGAACGGCCGACTTCCTTCCCCGTCCTTCCCTAATTCGATGAGACCGATGACCTCGCTGTCTGGTCTCCTTCCCCAAAAACAAGCCAACCCTTACCCCAAGTCTATGTTCTCTCTCTCTCTATTCTTTATGTCTACATATTTATTTCTCAACATAGTCATCCTGGCGACGAATAATTCTCTCAAAGAGAGACCAGTTTTTTGACACCGTCACTGTAGAATGTTTCACGTTGTTGACGTAGCCACAACCTCACCTCTGCTTGCACCGCTTCATCACCATCATATGAAAATCGGATGGGACCAAGTTGGGACTGTATGGAGGATGATCGATTAGAGTGAGCCCAAGGCGTCGGATTGTTGCAGATGTGGCAGCGCTCGTGTGTGGATTGGCATTGACATGCTAAAGGGGAGGGTGCTCCATGTGGACCAACTCTCCGAAGCAGGCACGCTGTTCCTCACGCATCGCCATAGTCACGTTAAACACCGCCATGATACACGCTACTTCTCGGATCCGACTACCGACAGAGGGCTGCAAATATGTAGACATGAAGAATAAAGATGTACAATGTTCACAACTTTTGTTTTATTTAAAAACTTTAGGAATTTTCACATAAAAAATAGGAGACATTACTTTTCAGCACGCCCTCGTAGTTTCGTAGCCGTCGGTCAAGGCGTTAATGGTGTAGTACTCTCATTTCCGTCAGTGTATCACTCACATGCCTAAATAATCACCTCAATTTTCAGGCTGGTTTTCCGGAAGACCTGCCGGTTATTACTGATTCTCCGTTGACAAATTATTTTCCTATTTCATCCTCAAAAGTCCTGTTTACGTAGTTGGTAAATATTTGTGAATGTGTGCTGTTTGAGGCTTTCCCACCGGCCAGTGTGGCCGAGCGGTTCTAGGCACTACCGTCTGGAACCGCGCGACCGCTACGGTCGCAGGTTCGTATCCTCCCTCGGGCATGGATGTGTGTGATGTCCTTAGGTTAGTTTTGTTTAAGTAGTTCTAAGTTCTAGGGGACTGATGACCTCAGCAGTTAAGTCCCACAGTGCTCAGAGCCATTTGAACCATTTGAGGCTTTCCCGGCGCTGCATCTGCTTGATTGGTAGGTTCCCTGGAATTACGCCGGATAATATTGTAAAAACCGCATCTGAAGATGGCGGGCAGTTGTCTCGCTGAAATATTGTGCGGTTTTTACAATATTATCCGGCGTAATTCCCGGGAACCTATCAAGCATGTGTGAATGTTTTTCCATATTTTAGCTACCCCACTGAGACCTGTTTCATTCTCCGCTACAAACAGGATAATTAAAGTGTGTTGTTGGCCAAACTGTTCCTCCTGGGTCCCGCCTAACATACACACGTCATCAGTGGCAGCGTTGTGTCTTCTAAGCTTTTAACGGAAACAACATAGCCGCGCGGGATTAGCCGAGTGGTCTAAAGCGCTGCAGTCATGAACTGTGCGGCTTGTCCCGGCGGAGGTTCGAGTCCTCCCTCGGGCATGGGTGTGTGTGTTAGTCCTTAGGATAATTTAGGTTAAGTAGTGTGTAAGCTTAGGGACTGATGACCTTAGCAGTTAAGTCCCATAAGATTTCACACACATTTGAAGATTTTTTTGAAACAACATAATTCTACGATCTTTTTGTAGTTCAAGACTTTCAGTGCTATGCATCATTACTTTCTATGAGTAGCGTCTTCGTATGGATTAAACTTGCTGTTCTGATTTGTATTCCTATTATTGAGGGTAAGGGAGTATGACCATTGCCCACTTTGCCGCTTTGTATTCGACAAGCGGAAGTGCAGAAATTGTAGCCTTAATATTAACGTTAAATGTGCGGAAACCCTCGTTAGATTACTTTTACGGAAACAGCTTCGTACAAATTAATACAGACTTTCGGTGTTCCTTTTACTCGTAGGTGTGGTATCGTTTAAACAAACTGTCTTCTGTGCGCGGTTATTCATTTAAATCTAGATTTCCTTGAATCATTACACCGGTATAAATGTTTCCACGACATACATATAAATCGTCTAAAGTTACGTGGACGACATTCATCACCACACCATAGTCACAGTCTTGACTTTATACCTGTGTCGGTGATAATTCGCCAATTATCATTAAATAAAAACTGATTTTCTTCATAAACTGAAAACTGGCAGTTCTTGCCACTTATTCTTCAGTTTTATGTAAATTAGCGGCATGTTCACTTTGGGACTTTGATATACATCCACTTCAAGCGGCTTGCTGTAACTAAGCTTTTATCTCCTGGCACAGTGTCTACCCCTGTACATCCCTGCCTTACAAAATTCGCTAGTCCTTGATGCCTCTGGGTGTGTTCTATCAACTGATTTCCTCATACCATTCTTCTGTAGCAACATATTTCACAGGCTTCTATTCTCTTATGGTCTGTCCTGTTTATCGTCCACGTTTCAACTCTAAAAGGCTATACTCAAGCCAAATGCTTCCAGAAATGATTTTCTGACGCTTTATATTATACTTTAAAAATTTTCTCTTTTCCAGGAGCGCTTCTCTTACTATCGTGAGTCTGCATTTTATATCATCTCTACTTCGGGCGTCGTCAGTTATTTTGCTGCCCAAATAGCAAAACCTATCTACTACTTTTAGTGACTAATTTTATAATTTAACTGCCACAACACTGTGTGATTTAATTTGACTACCTCCTTTGCCGTCTTTTTCTGTTGTTGATACTCGTCATATAATCTGTTTTCAAGACGCTATCCATTCCATTCATCTGCTCTTCCAAATTTTTTGCCGTCTCTCACTGAACTGCAACGTTGCCGGCAAACCTTTAACTATCTGTTTCTTCTTCATAAACTTTAATTCCCGCTCCAAATTTATCTTTGGTTCCTTTGGCGCTTGCTCAATGCACAATTTTAAGAGCACGCTAGATAGACCACAACCGTGTCTTGCTCCCTTCTTTACTAATGCCCTCTTTCATATCCTTCGACTCTTATAGCTACAATCTTGTTTCTGTATAAATTGTAGATATTCTTTCGCGTCTCATATCCCTGCTACCTTCAGTATTTGAAAGATGTGTTTCACAGTTACTAAAGCTAGTGCAACAACTGTGTGTACCTACTTGCTCCAACGAGGACGGATGATCATACGGATGCTTTTCACAGGGATTGTTGTTACTCCGTGAGGGTAAAAACAGTAAATCTTCTATTTACGTTGTTCTTATTTCTTTACATCTTATATACACGGTAAATGAGCTCCGAACTTAACTATTTCTCTTCATTTTATGACAATAATTTGAATTATATTTTCTTCCTCACTGGCGTTTTTAAGTCGCGTTACGAATGAGTCATTTGCATTTTGTGACTGTAAAGGCTAAAGAGTGTCTGTGAATCAACGAAAGCGCTCGTAAAGGATTCATATCCTCAGAGCTGATAAGCCAGAGACGTGAAGAAACGCCGTGCAGCGGCTGTGGCAACTTCACCTCATGGAACCAGACACAGTTGCAAGCGGAAGGATTTCGCTTAGAACGACACTCTGCTCTCGCTCAGTTACTGGAACTGAAGCGAGAAAACTCATAAACGTTAAGTGATGGACGCAAATATTCATTAGCTGGACTACTAAGGGAGTCGTAACCAAATTCCCCGCATTTTGCTGGACACTAACAGACACCATTATCATAGGGAATTCGACAAATATTGTCTCATTTTCATATATTAATTTTATTTGCGCTGTAACTAGATTACCACGACGATCTTATGTACTCAAAAATATTCAGGATAGTATAACGCTACTGGCCAACGGCCTTGTCACAGTGCTAACACCGGTTCCCGTCAGATCACCGAAGTTAAGCGCTGTCGGGCTTGGTTAGCACTTGGATGGGTAACCATCTGTTGGCAAGCGGGGTGCACTCAGCACTTGTTAGTCAAACTTGCGAGCTACCTGATTGAGAAACAGCGGCTCCGATGACGAAAACTGACAACGGCCGAGAGAGCGGTGTGCTGAACTCAGAGCTCCTCCATATCCGCATCCAGTGAAGCCTATAGGGTGAGGGTGACACGGCGGTCGGCCAGTACCGTTAGGGTCTTCTGAGACATGTTAGGTCCGAGGATAACCTTAATGAGTCTCTCATGTACAGCAAAAACCGCTCCCCCATCACTGCGGTTACTAAATTGCGAGAATATGGTGTACTTGTCTCGGAAGGTAATCGATTTAGCTCATTGTGAACCATGATATTTTCAATCTCCAGATGTAGTAGAAAGGGGAGAACAAGCAGCTTACGTTTTGTCGGAAACAGATTGTACGTAAATCTCCTGAATTGAATCCCAGGCATCTACGTGAAGACTAATAGAGTGAAGAAATACGGTAAAATCGATCCGAATAGTTTCTGAAGCTGAACATGTGTTCGATGTCCTATTATCTACCGGAAAATAATAAATAAAAATACACGAAATATAATACAGTCTTCTGTGTTTGATGTGTTGTTATGCTTGAAACAAAGTAGCAAAAAAATGGTTCAAATGGCCCTGAGCACTATGGGACTTAACATCGGAGGTCATCAGTCCCCCAGAACTTAAAACTACTTAAACCTAACTAACCTAAGGACATCACACACATCCATGCCCGAGGCAGGATTCGAACATGCGACCGTAGCCGTATCGCGGTTCCGGACTGAAGCGCCTAGAACCGCTCGGTCACTGCTGCCGGCTACAAAGTACATCTACATCTACATTCTACATTTACACTCCGGATAGCCACCCAATGGTGTGTGGCGGAGGGCACTTTACGTGCCACTGTCATTACCTCCCTTTCCTGTTCCAGTCTCGTTTGGTTCGCGGGAAGAACGACTGCCAGAAAGCCTCCGTGCGCGCTCGAATCTCTCTAATTTTACATTCGTGAACTCCGCGGAGATTACTAGGGTTTCCTAAAAAGTAATGCCTCCGATCATTTTATGCGAAAACTCTTAAGGTGCAGTACGTCTCTCCAACCCATCCCACACCTGCTCGATGGGGTTTAAGTCGGAGGAACGGCCAGGCCAGTCCATTCACCGAGTATTCCCTCGTTCCATGAGCTCCTCCGCCAGCACTATACCAAGCGACCGAGTATTGTATCCATAAAAATGAAGAAAGGAAGGAAGGTTAGGGTTCAACGTCCCGTCGACATCAAGGTCATTAAAGACGGATTACAAGCTCGGATTGTTTCAAGAACAGGGCAGGAAAGCAGCCGTGCCCTTTCAGCGGAACCATCCCGGCATTTGCCTGGAACGATTTCGGGGATTTCACGGAAAACCTAAATCGAGATGGCCGGACGCGGATTTGAATCATCATCCTCCTGAATGCGAATCCAGTGTGCTAACCACTCCACCACCTCGCTAGGTCATAAAAATGGATCCACGCCCAAATGCACCCCTGAGAAGACGCACATGGGAAAGGAGCATAGTATCACAATAGCGTTGATCGTTGAAAAAAAAAAACGTTCAAACGTGTGTGAAATCTTATGGGACTTAACTGCTAACGTCATCAGTCCCTAAGTTTACACACTACTTAACCTAAATTATCATAAGGACAAACACACACACCCATGCCCGGGAGAGGACTCCAATCTCCGCCGGGACCAGCCGAACAGTCTATGACTGCAGCGCCTTAGAGCGCTCAGCTAATCCCGCGCGGCTTGATCGTTGAGTTTGCCGTGTTAAAATACTTGGAAGTCATTACACCCAGGCAAAATTATGCCTCCCCACACCGTATAGCATCTGGACCGCCAAAACGATCGTGTTCGACAATGTTTCTAGGTGCATTACGTGTTCCCATCTCTCTCCATATGAGAATGCTCATGCTAAATCTGCTCTCATCCGAGCACAAGGGCCCCACTCCTCGTTGGTCAAGTCCCTATGCTCTTGGCACCTTCGCAGGCGGTGCAGTCCATTTAGGTGTTGTTGCAATTGCAGGAGCTGATTAACGTGGGCCCCTTCTTGCCTGTTGCACTTCGGTCATCTGCTGCTGTAGTTGACCTGGCACGGCGACTGCATAGGGGTGATCTCTTTGCCTGGCGACCAGTACGTTGTGTTCCGCGACCTCCATCTTCCTGTGCAGGACTGAGAAACCTCTGATAACATGCTAACTGACTTTTATTTGTTTCAAGCGAGTGGTTAATATGTTATGGTACTTTCTGTTTCTCGGCCTTAAGTTTTGCAGAGCAATGTTGTAAACTGAAATTAAATTTTAAAACTTGAAGGTATGAGTCGGTTCCAGTGGAAGTCCCAGATTTGTTGTCCGTCTCTGTATTGGGTACGATAAGTGGAGTCAACCGATCTGGGACGAACTCCAGTCACCTTAAGATTTCATCAGCAGCGAAATCCACGTCGGTACCTGACAAAGCCCGTCAAACTGTGCCTGAGTTTCCAGGGCTCTCTTTCATTACCTACAGGGTGTAAATTTTAAGTTGACAAACCAGAATAACTCGAAAAATAAGCTTCACACGAAAAAATGTCTAGAATCCAAAGTTGATTATTTTCGAGGAGGACATCTGCTAGTGCTAAAATTTGCCTGCCACCCCAGCCCCCTGGGGGTGGGGCGGGAGGCAACTTTAAAATTTCAAATGGGAACCCCATTTTTTTATTGCAGAATCAAATTCTACATAAAAAACTACGTACATTTGGTCTTAAACAATTGTTTTGATTCTTGGTAGCAGGCGCTGTTGATATTGATATTGAAAAATCTTACAACATTTATCTGAATCACTTTCTTACATTCTGCGTCCTTACTGTACAAAATTCGGAGAACTATGTTTTTCATTGACAAAAATCATACCAGTGACTCAGTTGCAGCTAGTTTTAATTTTTTTTTTTTTTATTCAGCAATAGTTCCATCTATAACATGCGATCCGTCCGGTCGTAGAACTGTAGAGAACTTGAACTTTTCTCTGTGAGTTTTTATCTCTTCTAATCTTCCGTTCATTTTCGTTTATTGTTATCACATAAACTATTATTATCAATTTTGTGATACTCGAGCTTGCAGCTTTTGATTCCATCTTTTAGATTTAAAATCGATTGCCTCTAGAGAGTTTGCATACTCTTGAATATAGCATTGAAATCATTGTTTCCTGCATGACACGTCTAGCTCGATTGAGGGTTCCCTTCCAACAAAATTACAATAACTGGTATAAGAGACAGGGGCCGCTGAGGTCTGGAATTCTACCTTCGGACTCGTACCCAACCTAACCCACGACTACAGATGCCTGGGATTTATTTTTCGATTTTTGGTTAACTTGTTGAGATTTGGCCCCACTGCGCAGCAGGCCATAGCAATCTGCCCTCTGTCAAAGTTGTTTATAATGGCCGTTTTCCCATTTGCAACCTGTATAGTCACTACAATGTAAAAATGTAAATGTATGACACTAATGGCTGGGATATCCCATTGAGTAGGTTCAGCCACCTGTCAGAAAAGGAGAGTTGTGCCCGATTTGTATTTGTAAAGTGTAGGTGAGAGGAATGGGTGCGTATATAGTGTAGTGTAACGGTTATGTTGTGTGGTGCTGATGATGAGAGAAGGGAGAGGGTGCAACCCGGTGCTGCCACATAGCTTTCTCTTCCCAAAAGCACCAAAGGGACAGCAGTGCTTGAAAGTCACCAACCGACGGCGTATCACCGTCAAGAGTGACACATGTCTTCAATCCATGAGACATTGCGGTGAAGTTTGGAATTTAATCCAGGACATTGGCGCAAAGAATGGTGATCAAGAGTTGTACCATCTGTCTTCCCAGATGGATTCGAACCGCCGAAACGGGAGCTCCCGCACAGGAGTGCCCTAGCGACTTCGGCTACAGAAGGCTGTCACTATAATGATTCCCCATTAGGCTAAGTTCAGATGTAACGCTCACTGTCGCACGTTAATGAGCGATAGCATTCAAGAGTGTTCAAATGGAGAACATTAGTCGCTGCAGTTACTCTCTCACTGTCTGTTTCGGTTTCACGTACCTTGCAAGCGGTTGTTCAGCGGTGGAGCTACATTATTCATATAAAACTGGAAAATCAATTACATCTGAGATAAATTGTCAAGTATGCAGAGTTATCTGGATACAATTAGAAGAACTTGTGATGCTAAACCGGTTGAAGAAAAAATGGATTGAATTATCTCAGGGATACGAACAGTATCCAATGTTTCCTCATTGCATCGGAGCATTCGATGGTAAACATGTCACGATTCGAAAACCAGAACATTCACGTTCCTTATATTTCACTTACGACAGAAACATTCAGAGATTCCGTTCTATATGCAAAACTCACTGTAAAACAGTTGGATATACTAAAACAAAGACCTTTTACAGAAAACCAAGACATGGCCTGACCGCAGTTGATGAAGCAATTGGGCTGGTGGAAAATTTAATGAGATCCTATGTCGGAAAGCAACTAACTTACGACAAAAAAAATTAATCATCGGCTAACTTTGGCACGTACGTATGTTGAGTGTACTTCTGGTATAGCGTGCAATAAGTGGAGAATAATACATTGCCTCTAATATGTGAATATGGATTGTGCTGAACACAATTTAAAAGCGATTACAGTACTTCACAACTGAAGGGGGTGGACGAAAATATGTAAACACTAAAAACACAACACATTACCATCCCTAATACGATGCAGGAAAATCCTTGGCATTCAAAACGGCTTCCAGTTGTGTCGGAATGAATAAATACAAAAAATGGTTCAAATGGCTCTGAGCACTATGGGACTCAACATCTGAGGTCATCAGTCCCCTGGAATTTGAACTACTTAAACCTAACTAACCTAAGGACATCACACACATACATTCCCGAGGCAGGATTCGAACCTGCGACCGTAGCAGTCGCGCGTTTCCGGACTGAAGCGACACAGCGGTCGGCGAATAAATACAAGTCTTCAATTGTTTTCAAGGGAATGTTATGCCATTCTTCCTGCAAAATAGTGGCAGATCCAGGTAACCACAATGGAGGTGGATAACAATCAGGCACCTGTCTTATTCAAAGTATTTCAGAAGAACTGTATAATATTGAGATTTAGTGATTGTGGTGACCAGGGAAGATGCGAGAGTTCATCCTCGTGCTCACAAAACCAGTTCTGGATGATGCCAGCTGTGTGAGCAGCTGCCCTATCGTCTTAAAACACAGCATCTACATCTACATCTACATACATACTCCGCAATCCACCATACGGTGCGTGGCGGAGGGTACCTCGTACCACAACTAGCATCTTCTCTCCCTGTTCCACTCCCAAACAGAACGAGGGAAAAATGACTGCCTATATGCACCTGTACGAGCCCTAATCTCTCTTATCTTATCTTTGTGGTCTTTCCGCGAAATGTAAGTTGGCGGCAGTAAAATTGTACTGCAGTCAGCCTCAAATGCTGGTTCTCTAAATTTCCTCAGTAGCGATTCACGAAAAGAACGCCATCTTTCCTCTAGAGACTCCCACCCGAGTTCCTGAAGCATTTCTGTAACACTCGCATGATGATTAAACCTACCAGTAACAAATCTAGCAGCCCGCCTCTGAATTGCTTCTATGTCCTCCCTCAATCCGACCTGATAGGGATCCCAAACGCTTGAGCAGTGCTCAAGAATAAGTCGTATTAGTGTTTTATAAGCGGTCTCCTTTACAGATGAACCACATCTTCCCACAATTCTACCAATGAACCGAAGACGACTATCCGCCTTCCCCACAACTGCCATTACATGCTTGTTCCACTTCATATCGCTCTGCAATGTTACGCCCAAATATTTAATCTACGTGACTGTGTCAAGCGCTACACTACTAATGGATTATTCAAACATTACAGGATTCTTTCTCCTATTCATCTGCATTAATTTACATTTATCTATATTTAGAGTTAGTTTCCATTCTTTACACCAATCACAAATCCTGTCCAAGTCATCTTGTATCCTCCTACAGTCACTCAACGACGACACCTTCCTGTACACCACAGCATCATCAGCAAACAGCCGCACATTGCTATCCACCCTATCCAAAAGATCATTTATGTAGATAGAAAACAACAGTGGACCTACCACACTTCCATGGGGCACTCCAGATGATACCCTCACCTCCACTGAACACTCACCATCGAGGTCAACGTACTGGGTTCTATTACTTAAGAAGTCTTCGAGTCACTCACATACTTGGGAACCAATCCCATATGCTCGTACCTTAGTTAGGAGTTTGCAGTGGGACACCGAGTCAAGCGCTTTCCGGAAGTCAAGGAATATGGCATCCGTCTGATACCCTTCATCCATGGTTCCAAGATATCATGTGAAAAAAAGGCGAGTTGCGTTTCGCAGGAGCGATGCTTTATAAAGCCGTACTGATGCATGGACAGCAACTTCTCTGTCTCAAGCAAATTCATTATATTCGAACTGAGAATATGTTCGGGAATCGTGCAACAAACCAATGCTAAGGATATTGGTCTGTAATTTTGAGGATCCGTCCTTCTACCCTTCTTATATACAGGCGTCACCTGCGCTTTTTTCCAGTCGCTCGGGACTTTACGTTGGGCAAGAGATTCGCGATAAATGCAAGCTAAGTAAGGAGCCAATGCAGTAGAGTACTCTCTGTGAAACCGATTTGGAATCCCATCAGGACCTGGCGATTTATTTATTTTCAACCCATTCAGCTGCTCCACAGCCCCAGGGATGTCTATCACTATGTCCTCCATACGGGAATCTGTACGAGACTCAAACGGCGGTATGTTTGTACGATCCTCCTGCGTGAAAGATTTCTCAAATGCTAAATTTAAAATTTCAGCTTTCGTTTTGCTGTCTTCCGTTGCCAGGCCAGACTGATCAGTGAGTGACTGGATGGAAGCCTTCGACCCGCTTACCGATTTTACGTAAGACCAGAATTTCCTTGGGTTTTCAGCAAGATCTTTTGCTAAGGTATGACGGTGGTAGTGGTTGAATGCTTCGCGCATCACCATCGGGAAACAAACATTGTACCTTGGGACGTACCTGATCAGCTAAAATGGTCGCATAATTCTTGGTATTAATGTAGCCTTGCTTAGTAACCACGTGGCCCATGAAATAGCACAATATGGCTGCCCACATCATCAACGAACCCCCACCATGTTTCGCTCTAGCGACTAAACTCGGCCAGAAGTTAGAAACAGTATGAAACAAGACTCATCCGACCAAGTGACTTTCTTCCATTGCTCCTTAATCCAGGTTGTATGGCTTCGGTATACCCTCCCTGTTACGCATAACTTATGTTTGGTTTTGTAAGTGGAGCTCGCCCTGCAATTCCCAGCTTATGAAGTGCTGTTCTGGTGCTAACAGAATTTACGAGTGGGACATTCAATTCTGCAGTGACTTCTATAGCTGTTGTCGTCTCATTTTCCGCCGCAATTCTCTTGAGTGATCGTGTGTCACGAACACTCAACAATACTTTTGTCCGCGTTATGACTTATCGGATGATATTTTTCCGCTACTGCTGCCTGTCGTATAAATCATCGATCCGGCCAGAGTGGCCGAGCGGTTCTAGGCGCTTCAGTCTAGAACCGCGCGACCGCTACGGTCGCAGGTTCGAATCCTGCCTCGGGCAGGGATGTGTGTGATGTCCTTAGGTTAGTTAGGTTTAATTAGTTCTAAGTTCTAGGGGACTGATGACCTCAGCTGTTAAGTCCCATAGTGCTCAGAGCCATTTGAACCATTTGAAATCATCGATACGCTGCTTCTTGAAACATCTCTACATGTCGGAAGGAAAGATGTATTTAAACACGAAGAGAACTTAGCAGGAAATCTCACATGTAGAACTGCTACCCCCAATTGACGACCCACTTTATCTCCGGATAAAGTTCGGACTAAGTTAGCTAACTATTTTGTCAACGAAGGTAGACTTGAACATGCAAACGGTAAGTAATGAACGGAACAGTAGTTGTTAATGATAAAAAATTTTCTTACCCATATTTTTCTTTTTTTTCTTGAGGAATTTCCCTTCCAGAATATCAAAACCAATTCTTCCCAAGCTCGACGTCTCAAAAGTTAATTTTATGCAATTCCGACGCTAGCTTCCAAAATGCTGGCTGTTTTCCTGGTAGCTCGATTTCAATATTCTCGCCGTCCAACAAAGAAAAATAACGGAAATATAAGGAAAACTCGTCTGGTCGCAACGGAATCGCGGGATGAAATGAACAGCACACGGTCGCAATCTCTTTCTCATCGCGTGCGTTCGTCTGCGCCTAGAGAATGTTTTGTCCGTAAACTGGCGCTCGTACGATCTGTTGTGAGTTGAATGTTAGGTTTCTAAACGGGCGAATTGGGAATGTTTCCCGTCATGTGATATCAGCCTTAATCACAGCTTCGCTTGCACCGGATGGTTAGAAACAGTCTGAAAATCTTGTAAGGATATTGCAGGGTAGGTTGTCCTGAGAAACAATTGTTAAGGAAAAAATTCGATACGTTGCGCTGTATCCGAGTGAATTGGCATTGATCCCGGCGGAGGTTCGAGTCCTCGCTCGGGCATGGGTGAGTGTGTTTGTCCTTAGGATAATTTAGGTTAAGTAGTGTGTAAGCTTAGGGACTGATGACCATAGCAGTTAAGTCCCATAAGATTTCACACACATTTGAACATTTTTTTTTTTTTAAATTGGCATTGAAGTTGGGTAATAGAGCCGTTGTGCGGGCAAATTCAGAGATAGTGTCCCCACACGTGATCTTCGTTTGTTTTCCTAAAACCGAGCAAGAAAGCGATATAAAAACTGGACATGGGATGGTAGTAAGAATCGAACCCGAGCGAAAGGCTGAGTAATCTAGTGCACCATCATCTACGCTACGAGAACAGGTGACACTATTAGTATCTGGCGGGCAACATAAATCTGCACCCGCAATGGGCTGATTGACTTACTTCAATCATAATTAACTCGGAAATCGCCCAACGTATCGAAATATTTTCTGAACAATTATTTCTCATCACAACCTACCCTGCAATCCTTTACAAGCTTTTCTGACTGTTTCTGACCAGCCTGTATACTTTTCTTACCGCGTCTCGTGCTCGTAACGCCACCAGGCGACATTCAGTCTTGTCGTGGGAAACGGTGATAATGATTTGGCCGGTAGTGTATGGTTCAAATGGCTCTGAGCACTATGGGACTTAACATCTGTGGTCATCAGTCCCCTAGAACTTAGAACTACTTAAACCTAACTAACCTAAGGACGTCACACACACCCATGCCCGAGGCAGGATTCGAACCTGCCACCGTAGCGGTCACGCGGTTCCAGACTGAAGCGCCTAGAACCGCCTGGCCACACCGACCGGCGTTAGTGTATGTCGTAACGTTTCAAGAACTGGTAATTTCAAAACTTTTTTTTAAAATTCGTAGCATCGTATCTTTCTTGATTTTTTGAGAGACATAGTTGCAGGTCTAAAGAAAAATTTATGCACTTAATCCATATTCAAAACAACGTTAGATTGACCAGGATCGGATAACAATTAGTCTTTGAGATATACCCCCTTTTCCGCACATATGGTGAAACCGTTAGGCTGAACATCTAAAGTTTAATCAGCAAGTGCGCTCTTCGCGATACCTGCCGCCACGAGTATCGTGATATTGGAAGCAGCTTTCCTCATCCTCTTTAAAGCGAGTCCAAGACGATGGGGCTCCATCTGTTTCCACCTGTCTTGTTGAAATTAGTTTACTTCGACTGGAGCTGTTACTCATTTGGGTTCAATTGGCTGCCACTCACCATTGATTTTAAAAGAAAGAGAAACACATACGTTATTTATGACGACAACCTTCAGAGACCACTCATAACACGTACCAAGTGGAAATCATGTGACATAAACATGGGAGAAAAGGTGCGATGCCATGACATTCAGAAAATACGACGATTTCTTGCGTAGAAGTAACATGAAACGGGGTGTCGTGGCGAAACAGCAAACGAATCTTTCATGTTTTTGCAACAGGTAGATCATTAGAGATAGCTCCTTTTATTGATGTGTATGGCCATAACCGTATGTACGTGTTTCTCAGTATCACTTACCATGTCTGGAAATGAATCAAAGGCACTGATGAACGTCCAATGTCTCTGAAACATTTCTTACTTTAATTTAAAAAAGGAAAACAATGGAGTTGTTTCAAATCTTTGAGTCAGGTTGGTTACCAGATGTCAGTTAAAACATGCTACACTATCCATACGACACTGAAAAAGAGGTGGTAGGTTTTTCCTACGGAAATATGTGAAGTCACACAGTGAAACATTAACGTTGGTAAGTACATGTGTTAAACCACAGCTAATAAACACAAGAAGCGTAACGAAAACTAGAGGAAGATTCTCCCAGAGCGTTTGTCTGGTTAACACTAGAGATAAGCTCACTGGATAAAAAACTGGTTACTCCACTCCGCACTCACATGTGAATGGTTAAGAAATTCTTCCAATCCATATGTGGCATACAGCAAACCAGTGCTTAACAGTATTGGTTAAAAACAGTCTTGGTTGCAATTTTAGTTTTTTTTTTAATTTTTCAACGACGCGTTTCTCCTTATTTAGGCATCTTCAGGTTATCTTTTCTAGATGGACGCGAGAGGCAACAAGATCTGCATAACGCGTTCCCATTCACAGGCGCGAGTAACAGAGTAAGATGGGGGCTCAGGTAGTAAGCAAAATGCGCCACAGCGTCGTGTGCCAGTTGAAAAATAAAATTGCAACCAAGACTGTTTTTAACCAATACTGAATGGTTAAGCCTTTACAGATGGCGCAGCGGTCGAGTCACGTGCTCAATCGCGCACACACTGCCTGTACGTGAGCAAAAGGCAGTTGTTACGTGTGATGTTTATATTTAAAGCGGACATTGTGCGTAAACATGGTCAATGTAAGGAAGTGATAGAGAGACAAAAAGTGGTAACCGTGTTTGACGTACCCATGCCCATACGGTGTGTGAAGTTGCTGGATTTGTTGGTGTTTCGCGGCGGATTGTCTACAAGTAACGGGCACGAAACACGAAGTAAGAGTTATGGTCGGAAAAAAATCCTGACAGAGGTACAGGAGACGCGTTTCACGGATTGTGAATGTAACACGGCGACGGGAACTGCATGTAATGAACATTCGGATTCGCGTATCTCGCAAGAGGCCACTGACATCCCTATTTTTTAAGCCGACAACAACAATGTTTATCGGGCTGGAAGAACATGTAACTATTTTTCTAAACATTCCCTCTCGCAATTACAACTCGATTGGCTTGCAAAATCACCTGACCTGAATGTCATACGAAATCTGTGGGACATGTTGGACCAACGGGTAAAACGCCGACATCAGCATCTCCGCAATCTGGTGGAATTGCGCGTTCAGATCCTCAGCGAGCGGCTTAAGGTAGATACGGCGTACCTGGATGACCTTGTGGACTCAGTTCCTGACCTAATTCAGGCGGTTATTAAGTGCAGGGACGGAATTACACAGTATTAAATGATGCGTGTAATGGTTCCTCTAGGGGTGACTAATTTTTTGTCCAGTGAGCTTACGTGTCATATAGGATTACAATTTCTTGTCTGCAGGGAGATGAGGCTTAGGAAAAGGCCGAGGATTACTGCCACCGTCCAAACTGGTCTGGCAGAGGCAGGTAGCAGGGAGTTCACCAACGGACGGAATTCCCACGGCGCCGTTACCGGCAGCTACCGTCTCAAAACAGTAATGGCTAGTAAAGCGGTCCTCACACGTTTAATAATATCATCAAATCGTCAATACATTGACCGTCTGACGCCGCGTATTGACGTATTGTCAATAGTAGAAATACTAACAAGCATTATTGTCTCATTATTATCAATACTTATTGAAGTGTGATGTCGAGTATTGAGGATTTGACAATATTCTCCATTCAGATGTTGAGAGAGATTCATGAACCAGCCACACGGCGTTAGTGTTTACCGTTTATGTTTTCAATTCGTCTTTATGCATATCATACTTCAGTTTCAATGTTTCAAGTAGTCTTTTAACACAGAGCAATTTTAATATTCTTATGCAAAGGTAATAATTGTGTATACCCTTTTAGTATAGTCAATCGAGCATTCTCTGTATACTGCTTTTTCCGCATGGGGAAAAGTCTGGTGAACACGGTGGATGAGGAAGAACCGCTATGTTGACCTTTGCCAAAAACTGCTGCACGATGAAAGCTGTATATGGCCTTACATCGTCGTGGTGAGCTCATTCATCCCTGTACCACTTCTCTGGACGTTTCCTTCTCACATCGTCCCTTAGCCGCCTTAGGACGTCCTCAGGTGTCGTGGATGGTCTGCCTATGATCTTTCATAATCTCATTCCGAACAGCACTGTAATTTTCTGGTGTAATGTCGGTTGATGGTCGTCCCGAACATTCGTCATCATCAACAGATGTTCAGCCATTTTTAAAACGTTTAAATCAGTTATAGGTTTGTTTCTGGCGCAAAGCATTATTAGCGAGTTCTTGCATTAACATTTTGTGCGTTTCTGCGGCTGATTTGCCAAGTTTAAAAAAGAACTTGAGGTCGATCATTCGGGAAACCGCAAACACAAGCAAACTTCGCAATGGAGAACGGCCTGCCGACAATAAATACGTCCACTTAGAGCGAAGGCGCTAGTCGTACTGTCGCCCGAAGCAACGGCTTTAACAAAACATATTACGCTGCTTCTAGCGGCGTTCGGTTGTACTACCGTTTGTAAGTGCGGATCATGCAAATTTTGGAAAATTGTGAGTAGCAACTCGTATATCTGCAACAACTAGTGAGAGGTCTTGCGAAATGCATGTCAGTTTCACCAAATTACCACAAAACTTTAAAAAAATTTGCATTAATTGCCTGAAAATATCGTTGCCATTTAGATATAATTACTTCGCAAGTTCCCATGCAATTTTAGTAATCGTGTTTGCTGATGTTACACAATTAAACTTGAAGTATTCGATTCACCTACCTGTCGTCAGAAATCTCGAAGCTACTCCCAATCTTTGGTCGACAGCGACTGATCCCTCGTTAACGTAATTTCTTCTCTGTTTTATTACGTATCGAAGTTAATAATTTTTCGCACTACTTAGGACCAATCCGAAAATAGTTCATGAAATCTTTCGGGAACGTGATTCTGATTTCAGCCAGTAAACCGGCATGAGACAAGTTGCTCCTCTTTCTCAGCCATTTTCTCACCAATTTCCTCTTTTCCGTTGCGTTCTGTTGTTACAGCTAATATAATTGCGGTAAACTTTTTTTTCGGGTGTTCAGCGTCTTAACCTTGTAGAACCGCTTTACCAGCTGAAAATATTGACACTAGTATTGATGGTGTGCAGGTGGCTGCAATATATTGAAGGTTTGACTAACTAGTATTGTCAGTAAATATTGAACTTGTGCAGGCGACTTAATTCCTCCAAAGATGCAACAAAATAGACCTCTTTGTCCACGGCTTATTGCTCAATATTTCAACCGAACAGAACAGTGTGTCGCAGTGTCTCAAAGTTTTCCCATGATTTACTCTCACTGACCGACTTATTGGACATTCTACAGCCAAAGGGGTGTGGCGTTCAAACTCGTGACTTATATTAGGTTTTCTTGGTACCACTTTGTCCACTCTGCAAATAAATCCCTCTGAAACACATTGGGATCATATTTTCCCTATTTGGCTGTTAAGTGCTTCTGTCCACTGAAAAATTCCATCTATGATTGTAGCAGTACGCACTGTTTTCCCACGAACTGCCGTTCTGGGCTGAACTGTACACAGTATCTAAACAAGTGGTTGGAATCATATCATACTCAAATAAAATCAGTCGCTTATTCAATCACTTCACTCATGCTCCTTCTGCCATGTGCAGACACTTCTGTCGCAGCAACACGCAATGGCTACAGCGGAACAATCCGTTAATGAAGCTCTTATAATTTATAGTACTTTTGAGTGAATAGAAATAAAACAGCAACAAGTTGAAGATCTGAGTTGATTCTGGGGACATGACTGGATGGCTTAATTTGCAGAATAACTCCTCACGAGAAGCACATACACTGATGAGCCAAAGAATTATGACTACCTGCTGAATAGCTTTGAAACGAAATGCATCACTGATTCTGCATATCAGGCGCCCGATAATTTGTTGGCAGGTTTATGGAGGTACGTGGCATTGGATGTATACGCACAGGTCATGTGATTCGCGTAAAATAACGGGTCTGTGGTTTGCGTTCGCGGTTGTGGCGCTCGATAGCGACCCAGATGGGTTCCATGGGATTTACATCAGGCGAATCTGGTTCCCGAAACATCACCTTGAGTTCACAATAATGCTCCTCTAACCACTGTAGCACGGTTCTGCCTCCGAGAAACGGTCGGTCCATTCTACTGCTGAAAGATGACATCGCCGTCGGGGACGATATCAAGCGAGAAGGGATGCAGGTGCTTCGCAGCTGTCAGCGTGTCTCCGATTACTACCACAGGTCCCATGCAAGCGCAGGAGAATGTCTCCCATAACACAATACTGCTCCTACCAGCCTGCGTTCGTTTCGAACCGCCGTTCATATCGACAATGGCATTCGTGGGGACGACCATCGACCAAGTGTGGCAAAAATGCGATTCACCTGAAGAGCTGGCACGGTTCCATTGATCGATGGTCGAATCCCGATGGTCCCGTGCCCACTACAATCGTAATAATTTGACGTTGTCGTTGGGTCGACATGAGTACACTGGGGGAGGGGGGGCTCTGATGCTTAGCTCCAGCATTGTATTGTGCCCATTCGTCAAAGATGCCACAGATCACCATCTATCATACTTTACAGACCAGACAAGCCTCCGAACCCCACGTTCTGCGAAGAGTCACGGACTTCCAACCATTTACCGGCTAGTGGCTGTTTCACTGTCTTTCTACCTCTTTCCGTAGATGCTCACGACAGTGTCACATGAACATTCGATCATCTTCGCCGTTTTCGAGATACTGATTCACAGACTCTGCGTAATAGTAATCCGTCCTTTGTCAGAGTCGTTTATATAAATTGATTTCCCCATTTACAGCCCATACCTTTTCTAGGGTGATGCCCCGTGCGTATCTGCTCCGCTTACATACTTTTGTCAGCGCGTCACGTACCCGTAACACCATCGAGCGGCATTCAACGTTCGCCGGGGGCAGTGGTCATAACGTTCTGGCTTATCAGTGTATGTGTGAATCCCAGTACGGCACACACTTACAACTTGTCAGATTCTTTTGTTATCTTTATTCAGTTTTTATACACTCAAAATGGTATGTTGCATCAATTCACTTATCGCATTTTATAAACATCACACAGCAGTAGCTAAATGGAGGGAAACTTTTATTGATCCAAATACAGAAAGCCTAAAACCAGACAGTCAGTGGGGATTTGAGATACATTGCCCATGGGCAAAAGTCCAGTGTTTTTGAGTGCTGGTTTACTCTGTTCACTATAGATCTGTAAGAAAATCATCATCACAGGCATTAAGTTTAGACGCCGGCACGGTAGCTCAGCGTGCTCGGCCAGAGGGTTAGTGATCCTCTGTAAACTGAGTGAACGGATCAACAAAGAAGCTGAATGAGTGTCATCGGACGTCCGCCCTGAACAAATTCAACGAACGATATAGACCAAAATGAGATAAAAAACAACATGTAATACGATGGACCCTTATCTCTGTTGTAAACTTCACAAATCTGAAATGTCCGATAAGCGATTGCATCACGTGAATTAAAATTATCTAGCCCTTTTACTTTATCGACTTTTGGTCCACGTACAAGAGCAACGGGCTGTTACCGTGTTCATTCGTATCCTTGTTAGCGAGAGTGAAGTTCAAAACTCCACCGCAAAACACCGATGGCCCGTGCAAGATGACTTGGGCGCCTACGCAATCCTTGGTGGTAATAGGAATGTTGTCTATTGCTTTAAAAACTGTAAGACGCGAACGCCTACTCCTCCTAAAATAACGCGTTCCTGTTAACTCCATTTCTGCTCACACTGCAGCATAACAAAGTGCAAGAGGATTTGTGATATCGCAGAATTAAATCGTAAAGTTTTTTAACAATTAATGGTTTTCAAATTCACACTATTCGCTTTAGGGATGCAATTTATTTGAGTGAGAACCTTAATGTTTATTCATTTTGGCACATAATTATTCGATTATTGACGCTGTTGTTTGAAAACAAGAGTAGAAGAAGCTTAACGTGTTGTCTGTCTATCTAAGTGAAAAACAGCTTACTACATCCAGGAGTGACTGATGTGTTTATAAATGGTCCCATTAGAGTAGTGGGTTGGAACAGCTGCCGAAAAATTGTGCTTTACTACGCAAAACACAAAAGAAACGTTCATCACTCATCAATTATCCTTACACTTTTTATTTCCTGGATCCGGATATTATTCTTTTTTCTGGCCTTTATCACGTGTTTTCACGGAGTCGTCATGTTAATTTCCAGATTTGGCAGTGGTAGTGGGATGCCCTCCCTGTCATCGTCCCCGCTTTTCCCCTCGGGATGGAATTAGTGTATCTCTGTTGTCTGCACCTGGTGTTACCCCATGTGAAAGGATATGAACGTTTCCCAGATGTCTGCGAATCGCTGTAACTGGGTTCAGACATGGGTACCAGCCCGGTATTCACCTAACCGGATGCGGGAAAGCGCCTAGAAATCGCATACAGGCTGGCAGGCACACCAGCCGTCGTCGTTAACCCATCGGGCGGATTCCACCTGGAAGCGACGCGTCTTCCCGAACCCGGAAGCGCCGTGCAAACGCATGCGGCTATCCAAGCGAGTCCGGTTTCCCAGTTTCGGATATTCCACAGGAAATCATTATTGTACACAGAAACTGAAAAAAATTCACATCTGATTAAGTGCATCTTCATATTTCTACGCTTTAGTCAATATTTTTAAGGGTAATATTTGAATCTTAGATTTTTTTGCATCAGCAGTGTGAGCTATGCGTTTTTGTTTGTTGATATTTAAAGCTACATAAAATTTCTGCTGTCATTCCGAACTCAATCAAGATGAACTTACTACGAATCAAATCCAGAGTGTTCATGCAATTTGCCGATGCCCTAGACTGTGAAACGGGACAATACATATGTACAGTGTAAGTAAAATTTCCCACATTGGAATCATCTAATGGTAAGTCTGTCTTACAGGACTGGCTACACAAGGTAAAGCTGGCAGATGTCTGTTCCTTCATACAGTAAAAACTCGAAATAACGTAGATCTGCTGAAGGATTCCTACAGCGTCGATTCAAATTATTATATGGCTTCACTGGTGATATCTAGATTACATTGGCATATAAGAATGTAATATTTATTTTCTCTTATTCGTGCGATGATACAATTACTTACGTTACTACATCATAAATAGTTTAGTTTGTAAACAGAATTTTGAGTGGACGACAGTTTTGGAAGCTGGTAGAACCCGGAGAAATGCCGAGTCTCACAAAGAGTACATTTCCTAAGTGCTCGGAAGAAGACGAACGGTGAAGAGATACCACAGGGACCCTTGAAGGCTGTCGATAGCCTCGGAGTAGCGAGACTGAAGAAACCGTGCGACTCGTAAAAGCCTGCCGTCATCGCACTACTGAAACGCGGAGCACAGCGTGCATTGCGGAACACGTTGCGGTACTTGACAGCCCTTGAGTTTTCGGTGCCCTTTCACAGACAGCGATTATAGATAAGTTTCCGTAAGAGCTATTGAAACTCACTGCCTCTCCTTTACAACGTTACTCATGTCAGTTAGCTACAATATCCATAGCGGTATTATACAAGCCAGTCCTAGAAAAAAGGAGAACTTGGGTAAATTTATAGTTAATTTTCAAGAGAAAATACAGGGTGTCCCAAAGAGATTCATCCGTATTCTCAAACTGTCTACATGAATCAAGATACAAACTAGGAGTGAATTTCAACTTTCGAATCGAAATTCAAATTTACTTAGGCGCCAGTTGTAAGTGCACCCTTCCATATGGTTTTCGATAGGCGTCTCCTGGGGCGAATACATCGCTCTCCCCATCGAGTCGAAATGACTATAACATAGCAAAATAGCAACAAAAGGTGTTTTGCACTGTCCTTTTCAACATGTTAAAATCATCACATACACGCAGCGTGATTTTCGTCGAGAGTACGGCACTGCATCCCCCATAGCGTAAGGGGGATGTGGATCGTCCGTTGCATCATTGGCCTCCAAGGTCGACTGATGTCACAGTATATTATTTTTGTGGCAGGGTTTGTGAAAGACTAGGCCTATGTGACCCTCCTTCCAACAACTTTGGATTAATTGCTACGCAGCATAGTAACATCAGTGAATGCAGTAACTTCAGACACACTGGTAAAAGAATGGGACTAATTTGAGTATGAAATTACAATGAAATCCAGACCTTTAACTGCTTACGTTGATAAATATCAACGGAGATAGTTGAAAATATATGCACCGACCGGGAATCGAACCCGGGTCTTGGCGTCCTCCTGACATGTTGGAAGAATAGATACCATCTTCATATAGATAAGGCTTACTGGCCAATAATCTTCCTGAGTGCGGATGCACTCACGTTGCCCGAACTCTTACGGGAATCGGTAGTAATGAGCATAGTGGGCAGGTGCACTACAAATGTAATGTGTGGACAGTAAGTTGGAAATGTGGATCTCACGGGGAGTGTGCCAGGGATAAGTCCCTGCTGTCGCACTATCCTCTGTGACCTCGATGGCTCAGACGGATAGAGCGTCTGCCATGTAAATATCCGGACATCTGTAAGTAGACAGTAATTTGGGGTGTGTCCACCCTTCTCCTTCAACACGACTTCAAATCTGCTGGGGACACTTCCAACGACGTGTCTGAACATCTGTGGAGGAATATAAATCCATTTTTCTACAGGAGGTAGCGCTGTTTGACATTGGGGTCTGGACCGAAGTCGAAGTTGTAACTAATCTCGAAGGTGTTCCACTGGGCTCAGGTGGGGAGTCTGTGTAGGCCAGTTCATTTCAGGAATGTTACTGTCCACAAACCATTGCCTCACAGATGCTGCTTTATTACAGGGTGCATTGTCGTGCTGATACAATCACCACCACCGAACTGTTCCTCCACTGTATGCAGTACCAGTATTGTAAAATGTGCTCATATCCTTCCTTCCGCATTTAACGTCTTCTTAAACACACTAGGGGGACCACAATCTAACTACGAAAAGTATCCCAATACCCTAACACCACCTCCTTCGTACTTCATTGTTGGCACTACACGTTATGGTAGTAACGTTCTCAAGGCATTCTCCAAACTCAAACCCCTCCATAGGACAGCCACAGCGCGTAGCGTGATTCATCACACCAAATCACTCGTATTCAGTCATTCACTGTCCAGCGGCAGCACTCTTTTCACCACCCTAGGCGTCGCTTACAGCTGACTATGGGAATGTGTGACTTGTGAGGAGCTGCTCGACCATTTCGCTTCGCGGCCAGTACATGGGCGCACAGGCTGCACTTAGTAACTTATAGGAACACAGTTAGGAGGGGGCAAAGAAATGCGCTGGTTAGGTGGTCTGGGGCCTTCGGTACCACATCATTGGCAGCGCTATGTGTGATCCTTGGAATATTTCCCATTTACCTAGCAATCAGACTGAGGGCAGCCATGTACTGGCTAAAGAAAGGAAGACACGACTAGGTGACAGAGATCACAGGGCACAACCTGAATGATAGACGCCAACTTATCGAGTGGAGGGTGGACACATGGCAGAGAGATTGGGACACAGACGACAAGGGCTGTAGAGTCTACCAATTTTTCCCAAACATCAGGGAACGTCTGAACCCTAAACCCAAGTAGGGGCATGGTTCACTTTCTCTCGGGTCATGACCCATACCCCATGTACCTCCACCGCACGGGACTCTCTCAAAGTGATACCTGCACATGTGGCGTAAATGGATCATCAGAACACAGTTTTTCACTGCCCATTACACATCGAAGACATAACACCTACGCAACTACAAATACAAACGCAGGATGACATAAATACAGCCATCAGGAATAAAGACACATGGGAGGAGATTAACCGGGTGACAAACGAAGTATCCCAGGTACTGCACAAATCCTTTAAGCAATCAAGGCCGTATCACAGATTGCGACCAGAGACACAAAACACACGGGTAACGGAACCGTAGGAGACTACCAGCTCTGATGAAGAGAATAATACGGATGTCGGGGAAAACACAGACTCGGAAAACAGCAACAATATGTCACTCACTCAAACTCAATGACGAATCTCAACACCAAGAATCTTGCCTAGCTAAGCACCAACCCAACACAGTCAATTACGAATAACGCTTTAAACGTGCGATGCGGACAGGGAATGGATGGCTCGAAGTACATTCCGAGCCCTCCATCCCCTGTTGGCTAGACGGGGAGAGTCACATCCCTTTTCCCGAACACCTCCAAAACCTCTTCACTACCCTCACAAATCCACAAATCAAACTCACATTTCAAAGTGTCATTAGGTTAAGTATAGCAGATAAGTTAGATTAAGAATTCCATGCATGATTTTATTGAATTTGTTTCCTTTCTTTATTTTGAAGCATTTTTCGTAAAACATATCGAGATTGAATTCCAAATTGTATCTAAACTGTTAAAGCCTGTACATAGAAATGTGATATCGCTCAACAATAAAAGATAAAGGTGAACAACGCAGAAACTGGTCCGCCTCCGCGTGGCAGGGACGGGCAACATCGAGGGTGGCCAAAAAGAGATGGGGCCCCTCCACGCCCGCACCAACGTGGTGACCAAACCAAAAGTTCTACTGTCACCTCCGTAAAACATGTTAGTTATCTAGTAAGTGGATCACAGGATGCTGGGCTGTGATGTTGTCCGTGCGTCTGGGTAAGGCTACGCATTAACACGGTCCATCAGGTGATAGATAGTGGACGAAACGCGAGTGAGGGTAGCGATTTGAAGAGCAGAGGGAAAAAAGTGCCATGGCTCGTGCCGTGGGAAAAAAACCTCTGCGACAGTGGGATGGGTAGTAAGAGCAGTAGTGGCTTACTAGCTGCGATAGCTCATGCAAGGTTGGATTTGTTAGTATGGGTATCATGCATCATTACCGTGACAAGCGATGGCGATGTATCCCAGTGGCTGCAGCTGCTACATTCCTGGAACATTCAAGATCGTTATACAGTAGTGGGAGATCGGCCATAGATCGTCTCACTGTGTGGGGGATGTGTGGAGCTTGTTTGCATGCGGTGTACGGTACGGCTTCCCTGTGTGGTGCCAGTTATTCGGCAGTGTATTTCAGCTGGATATCCAGTAATAGCGTCTGATTAACAGGGGCTCGCCTGTGCCGTTATGTTTGCGTATGCTTGGCCATAGATGTTATGCCCTTACAAGTATGTCTTTTGGTCTTTTATGTTTCCATCTATGGTTATGGTCGTAGTTCCCCAGATTCAGAATAAACGGGTTCTGCGAATGTCTGGAGTTTCTGTATAGTCTTGTGGTGAGTTTGTGGATTACCTCCGTGAGAGTTTCAAGTCGGTATTCCCGGTGAAGGTCCGCGATGCGTGTGTATCGTGGAGCATTGCTTATGATTTTGAGTACTTTGTTTTGTATGAGCTGCAGACGGCGCAGGCGTGTAGGCGCAGCGTATCCCCAGACAGGAGCTGCGTACGTCATCAGGGGTCGGATAAGTGTCATGTACATGGACCTCGACACCCTTCTGTTCAGTGTGCTACGCCTGTTGAGCATAGGATAGAGCTGTTTGAGCCTCGCGCTAGCTCGGTTGGTCATGTGTTGTATGTGGTCCCCCCAGAGTAATTTCCGGTCCAGCCAGACACCGAGGTATTTGACTTTCTCGCGGAAACGTATTGGACGTGCATGTAGGGTTATTGGTCTGCAGTAACGGTGTTTGCGCAGTTGCTTCGGTCTTCTAGTGAACAGAACGGTTTCGCACTTGTCGACGTTTACTCTAACACGCCATTTCTCCAACCAAGGCTCGGCCACTCTGAGTGCAGTCTGTAGGCGTGACGTAATGTTTGATGGTTTCCAATCTTGCGCAAGGATGGCTGTGTCATCCGCGTAGATTGCCATCATTGTGTTGTGTGTGGTTGGGAGATCGTTTATGTAGAGGTTAAACAGTAGGGGCCCTAGGATGCTTCCCTGGGGTACTCCCGCGTGTATACCGTGTCGTGTTGATTGTTTTCCCTGCACATCAGTGTTGAAACTCCTGTCTGTGAGGTATGAGTGTATTAGACGCAGCAGCCCGTCGGGGAATCCCGCGTCGCTGAGTTTGCGGATGAGGCCGTTGTGCCATAGACGGTCGAAAGCCTTTTCGATGTCCAGGAACACTGCCCCTATAGCTTTGTTTATGTTGAAACCATGTGTTATATGTTCAACGACCCGTAGGAGTTGTTGTGTTGTGGGGTGGTGATTCCTGAAGCCGAATTGCTCCGGTCTCAGGATGTCATTTGTTATGCAGTGCCTAGTGATGCGTTTGAGAATCACCTTCTCAACAATCTTACTGAGCGAGCTCAGAAGGCTGATGGGTCGGTAATTTTGTGGGAGGCTGTGGTCTTTCCCCGGCTTCCTGAACATCAGGACCTTGGCCGTCTTCCAAAAGGCGGGGAAGTGTTGGTGTTTTAGTATGGCATTCGTTATGTGTGTTAGGTACTCAGTTGCTTTATCCGTGAACTCCTGGAGGACACGGTTTTGAATGCCATCATGACCAGGGGCTTTCCTAGCGGCGGAATGCATTATAGCCCAGGAGACTTCGGCTGTGCTAGCATGTCGAATGTCGTCGCGCGATGGTTGGGCTAGAATGCGTGTAACCTCTTGGTCAGAAGCAAGTGTGAACACTGGATCTGATGGTATCAGGTTCGGTGTGAATGACGCTGCGAGTGTTCGGGCCATTAGTTCTGCTTTCTCTTCCGCTGAGTATGCAGGTCCGTCGGGCCCTTGAAGCGTTGGGGTGTATATTTTCTCCCTGGTGAAGTGTCGGGCTAGTTGCCACACGCCAGGTCGTGTGGTGTCCAGCCCTTCGAGTTTTTGGTTCCACTGTTGTGTTCTATGTGTTTGTATTTTATCATGTATGATGCCCTGTAGTCTGTTAATGTGCCGTTTGAAGTACGGACGCCTGGTGCGCTGCCATTGTCTCCTGAGGCGATTCCTCATTGAGATTAGGCCCAGGATTTCCTGGGGCAGGGCCGCACTGCGTTGTTGTGAGGTGCGATCAGGTATGGTGCCTGCCATTGCGTCCTGGTCGACGTTAGTGAGGGTTTCTACTGCCTCGTCAATTTGTGCTGTTTCATTAATTTCGTGTATAGGTGGGATGTGGCTATCGAGCATTTGCTTGAACCTTGTCCAATTCGCACGCCCGTAGTCCAACATCTTGCGTTGTTCCATGTGCTGCAGTGTTTCCTCAATGTATAGTATTACAGGTTGGTGGGTGGCCGGAAGCTAACAAACTTGCGGCCACTCACGATGGCTAAGAGACCAGAATACCTTGTTGGGTATATCACAAAAGTATTTTTTGTGGTAAAAAAAAGGACCAGCCATATACCCACAGGTGGCTGGTCACCCACCTGGTTTAATGAAAAAAAAAAAAAAAGAAAAACAAATGTTCGTTTTACCTCCCTACGAATATTCTCTTAGATGGACAGCTAGTAGCACTTTCCAACTCATGAGTGATTTTTTCTGTCGATTTCATGCGATGTTTTGCAACCACGCTCCACACTGCTCGACTGTCCTTATCCGCAGTACATGATTTACGCCTGGTATTGGTTTAATTGTGTTATTCCTTCGCATTTCAACTTCACAGTCACACCACCAGCAGTCTACCTCGGCGGCTTTGGAAGGGTTGAAATATAACTGATTGATGTTTTGCTCAGGTTTCATCCAATGACTACCTCACTTTCAAAGTCACCGAGTTCGCCTGACCGACCCATTCTGCTATTACTGCTTCTCGACTGACAACACAGTACTTCACGCCCCCGTTTATACTGGCATGTTCGCTTCACGTGACATTTGGTGGTCAATCCTGTATTAAACAGGGTGAAGCAGCTAAGTCATAACACCCCTTGTATCTCCCCAACAGTAATAGATACAAAGATGCCGTTTGGACAGTGAATTGCAGCGACAGGGGCTACTTGAATACATCACATTTCATGTTTGTGTAATTTTTTACTACAGAGATCTCAAGCCATCTTTGTTTTTTTTAATGGAACCCTATGTTAAATTTTAGAGTAACATGATGGGCTTAAAAATACGGTTTCAAATATATGTATATCATAATATTTATGCGAATAGTTTTTGAGACACAGATATGTTCTCGTATCGCGTTCGTCCTTCGAAGCGGCGTTGTCCAATGCGACCTTTCCTGTTGTGTAGAGTACATGGTAAACGTCGCGAGTTCGTCCTTACACAAACACACCCATTTACCCGACAATAGTAATACATATGCGATATTTTGCGCAAAAATTAACTGATGATGTCGCGCAAATATTAATCAGTCATTTGACAACTATGATACCAAAATAGTAGACAACATACAGTATTAAAATCCTACAAGATGTTAATACATTTTAAGTAACAGAAATACAAATGCAATTGAGAAGGCCCTTATTGGTCACAATTATTTCGCACGTATTTGTTTTTTATTTGAAAATATTTACTATTGATCACAATACGAAGCAAATACAAACAAAGATGCAAAATACATATTGTACCTGATACAAAACTTCACTGAAGCATGTGCTCAAAATGCTTACCCTCTGCTGCAATGCACATTTGTAGTCGCCGTTCGAATGATTTGTGAACGGCTGCGAGGATGTCATGTGAGATATCAACACACGCTTCGATGATACGTTGCTTCATATTGTCTGGCGTAGTTGGTATTTGAGCATGTGCTCAAAATGCTTACCCTCTGCTGCAATGCACATTTGTAGTCGCCGTTCGAATGATTTGTGAACGGCTGCGAGGATGTCATGTGAGATATCAACGCACGCTTCGATGATACGTTGCTTCATATTGTCTGGCGTAGTTGGTATTTGAGCATACACTTTATGTTTGATTGCGCCCCACAGAAAAAAATCAAGAGGGGTCATATCGGGAGTACGGGCTGGCCATTTCACTTCAGCACATCGTCCTATCCAACAATCCGGGAACTTTTCATTTAACAGCTCTGTAGCCACACGGGAAGAGTGAGCAAGACAGCCGTCATGTTGGAACCACATGCACTGACGCGTAGTTAGTGGTACCTCTTCCAGCAAAATGGGCAATACGTTTCGCAGGAACTGTGCATAGTTATTGCCATTTAGTATACCCGAAATGACGTACGGCCCCACAATGACATTTCCGACGATGCCGCACCACACGTTAACACTCCACGGTTGCTGATGCTGTACCTGTCGAAGCCTATGAGGGTTCTCTATTGACCAGTAATGCGTATTATGCAAATTCAAATTACCGTGGTTGATGAAAGTCGCTTCATCAGTAAGAAACACCCGTCGGAAAAACGTTGGATCATCTTGTAGGCGCTGCAGAGCAAACCGGCAAAATTCCTGGCGCCTTTCGAAATCAACATCGGAGAGTGCTTGATGTAATGAGAGGTGAAAAGAGTGAAATCTATGTCGGTGCAATATGCGTAGAACACTTCTCTGACTTATACCACACTCCTAGGCGATACGTCGCGACGAAACAATAGGGTCGTTATGCGCCAACTCTAGAACGCCCTCTTCATTTACGTCACCAGTCGCAGTTTTCTGCTTTGTCCTCTGTATGGCGTTCCATGATCCCGAATCAAGTAGTTTCTTGCAAATACGTGCAAGTAGCTGGTGCGTAGGACGCTCGCGATCAGGATACAGCTCTCCATATCGCTTTATTGCTCTAACAGCATTTCTTCTGCTTTCGCCATACACTAGAAGCATATCCAACTTTTCTTCGTTAGTGTACATATTTGCTCCAAGAAACTGTGACGGAAATGCGATGTCTCATTATACCAGCAGCACATTTATACCCTTCTCTCCAGCTACCTCGAGAAGCAGGAAAACAACACCTTCCCTGTTAAGTTCCTCAGTGGTAAACAGGAAAGGTCGCATTGGACAACGCCGCTTCAAAGGACGAATACGACACGGGAACATAACTGTGTCCCAAAAACTGTTCTCCTAAATATTATGATATACACATATTTGAAACCGTCTTTTTAAGGCCATCATGTGAAACCTCTCCTTACAAAAATTAGTGAATGACTGTGCTGGTAAACCTCTTACGTTATTTGCTTTACAAACAACTGAGCAGAACTGAACGTACTCAGACTTTTCTCTCTTTACTTATTCTGACCAACACTGAACTGACACACTATATTTCTAGCGCAACGCAATCTGACTTTCAATAATCCCTAAAAAAGAATGGCCCTGACTAACAATAACCTATACCTTTCATGAATCACTTACCTCACAAAAATCTTCGTTACTCGAACTACTGCAATACAGCGAGTGACAATACTGCCATCTAAATAGAAGATTTTAACTACTGAAGGCACTAACTACTGGTAGGCATAGTTAGCAAACGAAAGATTTTGATAGAGAACAAACAATGTATTTACCTTAATAATATTCAAAAGTCATCATATATATATATATATATATATATATATATATATATATATATATATATCAGTTCATGATATACAGTATTACAAATTTACTCTTTCTGATAGACACACGTCCAGATCGTCCGCTTTCAAAATTCTGCCATCTCTCTCCCCACATCCACCACTGCTGGTGGCTCACCTCCAACTGCACAACGCTACGCGCTGTTCACATCCAACTGCCCAAAATATTCCAACAATGCAAACCAGCCACAGACTTCACACAGCACAGTCAGTGATTTTCATATAGAGCGCTACGTGGCGTTATCAACATAAAAACCTAATCAGCCTACTTACACATGTTACGCTAAATTTTAACATACGGTTCCATTAAAAAAAAAACCAAAGATGGCTTCATATCTATGTAATAAAAAGTAGCACAAACATGAAATGTAATGTATTCAGGTAGCCTCTGTCCCTGCAATTTTTCTTTTTTTAATCTATCGGGTCTTAACTGCTAAGGTCATCAGTCCCTGAGCTTACACACTACTTAAGCTAAATTATCCTAAAGACAAACACACACAGCCATGCCCGAGGGAGGACTCGAACCTCCGCCGGAGCCAGCCACACAGTCGATTACTGCAGCGCCTGAGACCGCTCGGCTAATCCCGCGCGGCTCCCTGCAATTCACTGTCCAAACGGCATCTTTGTATCTATTACGGTTGGGGAGATACAAGTGGTGTTATGACTTAGCTGCCTCACCCTGTGTATAGGGTGTCCGGATACTTTTTATCAGATAGTGTACATATCCTTGTAAAATCGGATGATTATTCTTTGCCGGCCGCTGGTGGCCGAACGGTTCTAGGCGCTTCAGTCTGGAACCGCGCGACCGCTACTGTCGCAGGTTCGAATCCTGCCTCGGGCATGGATGTGTGTGATGTCGTTAGGTTTAAGTAGTTCTAGGGGACTGATGACCACAGAAGTTAAGTCCCATAGTGCTCAGAGCCATTTGAACCATTTGATTATTCTTTGTGTAAGTTAAAATTTACCCCAAGTATCTCCAGCCGTGTAGAAGATATAATGTTGTGAAATCGGATGAATCTTGTCTGGAACGCCTTGTGTTTTGTAACTAGCCGTGCAAGCTCCGCGCCGACGGCGGGACAGGGTCAGAAGTTTACCTGGAAGAGTACTCAGTGGAGCCGTCAGGTGTGTGCCCGGTCACGCTCCAGCTCTCCAAACCCAGGTAAATCGCGCGCCGCACGTCTCACATTTGCGAGAGACATCGGGACTTCAAAGCGCGGCGGGCGCCGCTCACTGTGAGGACCCCCGCAGCAGCCGTCAGCGTTTCTTGTGCGATAATCCCGGGGAAACCTCCCGCCGCGCGCCGCGGACACATGCCTGCCAGACAATGCCGAGGACTTAAAGGCTTTTCAAGATCGGGCGGCAAGCGTTTAAAACGCTTCTTATGGTAATCCGAGTAGCGTTCCACAAAAGCTTTGAAAGGTACCTGCCGCCGGTAATTTACAACCCCCCTGCCCTCCGCCCCCGCGTCCGCCCACGCCGTCCGCGGCTCGCGCATTCCTGCGTGCCGTCACGCCGCCTTCCTTGTCTGTTTCCGTCCCCGTAAGTTACCGGCACAACTTCTGAGGAAACGCACTCACCTTCGTCACTGTCCGTTGCATCCGCCGCCGGTGCATGCGTGCCTCTGCCGTCGCGAAACGAGCCGCGGCGTGGAAATAAACGGAGAGGCTTTTCTATGACGAGTTACGACGCTTTTGGAGGACGAAAAAGTCTCCTCTATAAGAATCGTAATGGATTCCGCAAACGGAGGTCTTGCGAAAGCCAGCTCGACCTGGTCGTCCCTGAGAGCCGGAATGCCGTAGACCAGACGCCCTCGTTGTTACCCTATTCCTAGACAACTGAAATCAGTCAACTCATACAAAAGCCTGAGCGTCACAATTTCTATGAATATGAAACGGTATGGTCACATATGCTCAGCCGTAGGCAAAGTACGTGGTAGACTTCGTTTCTATATTAAAAAACTAGAAACCCGCCTCGATTGCGAAAGAAGCACTTAGAGTTAACCTACGTTTCGGCGTAGATAACTACACCTTCTTCAGAACAATAAAAGCCACAAGTGCCTAAGAAGACCTTTGTCAATGATTAAAAGAACACCATAGCTATACATTTATAAACGAAAAAAAGGAAAACACAAACAGTACATATGCACAAAGTCTAAACCGTTACTTAACTTAATAGTGTAACCTCCACCTCACACCGGCCTATGTTCGATGGGCCAAGACCCGCCATAAACTACAGCTACAAATGGTCGCTCACCCGCGGATCGGGCGTGTTTGTAAGTGAGCGACCATTTGTAGCTGCAGTTTACGGTGGGTCTTGGCCCATCGAACATAGGCCGGTGTGAGGTGGAGGTTACACTATTAAGTTAAGTAACGGTTTGGACTTTGTGCATATGTACTGTTTGTGTTTTCCTTTTTTTCGTTTATGAATGCATAGCTATGGTGTTCTTTTAATCACTGACAAAGGTCTTCTTAGGCACTTGTAGCTTTTATTGTTCTGAAGAAGGTGTAGTTATCTACACCGAAACCTAGGTTAACACTAGGTGCTTTTTTCGCAATCGAGGCGGGTTTCTAGTTTTTTAATTATTAACCAACGATTGCTGACGCGCTGCGATGTTGAAGGTTCTTAGACTTCGTTTCATTGTCAGGATACTGGGAAAATGCAGTCAGTCTGCAACAGAACTTCTCACAACACACTTGCGAGTCCCAGATTAAAATAATGCTCAAGTGCGTGGGATCCATACCAAAAATGATTAATGGAGGATATCGAACGTACTCAAAGAACAGCACAAACGGTCACAAGTTTCTTTAAGGGGGATTGGACGTCAAACGGGCCGACTTGGAGCAGGAGAGGCACCACAGGACATTTTAATTTCCACTATCTATACTTTTACAAATAAATTCATAAAACTTCGTCAGCGTGACCAGAAAGGATTCAGAATTTACACTCATAGCAGTGGAAGTTCTAAAACATAACGAAGTAATTTTTTTTACGTGTGAAATTTCATAATTTTTTTACTTACTAATGGCAGCATTTGTTGCTATAGGTACACATTTCTTCATAAGTAAGAGAGATTCTTCGATGAATTTTGCACAGCATACAAACCATACTTAAAGGTGTATGAAACTCTAGAATTTTACAAATCTGTTAAAAACTGTGGTAAAAATTGAAGTAATTAGCTATAAATTTTTTTTCTAAACATGAAGTTTAAAATATAACAGTTCATTCGTTTTTTCATAAATTAAATAAATTCTACAGTTTCATACACCTGTGAGTATGGTATGTATGCTGTGCAAAATTCATCGAAGAATCTCTCTAACTTATGAAGAAAAGTGTACCTATAGCAACAAATGCAGCCATTAGTAAGTGAAATAATGATGAAATTTCGCACGTAAAAAAAAAAAATTATTTTGTTATGTTTTCGAACTTCCACTGCAATGAGTGTGAATCCTGAATCCTTCCTGGTGATGCTGACAAAGTTTTATGAATTTATTTGTAAAAGTATAGACAGTGGAAATTAAAATGTCCTGCGATGCTTCTCCTGCTCCAAGTCGGCCCGTTTGACGTCCTACCCCCCTTAACTCACGTGAGAGTCTCATGGAAATTGAAAGCGGCTCAAGAAAGAGGAAAATTATCTAGCGAAATCCTACTTACAAAGTTTCGAGAACCAGTTATTGTTGCTGTGGTCTTCAGTCAGGGGACTGGTTTGATGCATCTCTCCACGCTACTCTATCCTGTGCAAGGCTCTTCATCGCGAATAAATACTACAACCTACATCCTCCTGAATCTGTTTACTGTATACATCTCTTAGTCTCCCTCTATGATTTTTATCCCCCACACCTAACTCCCTGCTAGGTATGATCCCTTGATGCCTGAGAAAGTGTCCTGTCAATCGAACCCTTCTTTTAGTCAATTTGTGCCACAGATTTCTTGTCTTCCCGGTTCTGTTCTGTACCTCCCCATTATTTACGCGATCTAGCATATAATCTACAACATTCCAGCATTCTTCTGTATCACAATGTTACAGACGCCTCCATTCTCTTCTTATGAAAACTGTTCACCGTACATGTTTCACTTTCATGCATGGCTATAATATAAATGTCTCGTTTCATAATCTAATTTCCTCAGCATCACTTGATTTCATTCGAATACATTCTGTGGTGTCACCGCCAGACACCACACTTGCTAGGTGGTAGCCTTTAAATCGGCCGCGGTCCGTTAGTATACTTCGGACCCGCGTGTCGCCACTATCAGTGATTGCAGACCGAGTGCCGCCACACGGCAGGTCTAGTCTAGAGAGACTCCCTAGCACTCGCCCCAGTTGTACAGCCGACTTTGCTAGCGATGGTTCACTGTCTACATACGCTCTCATTTGCCGAGACGACAGTTTAGCATAGCCCTCAGCTACGTCATTTGCTACGACCTAGCAAGGCGCCATATTCATCTTCAAGAATGTATTCTGAACAGATAATATTGTGAATCATGTACCGTCAAGAGCGACGTTCATCGTTAATGGATTAAAGTTAAGTATCAAACTAATTACGTCCACTTTCTGAATTCTAATTGTTTTTCATGTTCCAGACCTCACGTCAGTATAGTTCTTCCCTCCTCACGCCAGCCTGCGTGAGCTAAAACCGTGCATTTCGGCCTCCTCTAGTAACACGGTGTTGGCTCATCAGCCAACACAACACATTCTTTCTTTTTTCATTCGTTTTATATCCTCCTTTCAAGACATTGTCTATTCCATTCAGCTGCTCTCCAAAGTTCTTTGCTGTCTCTGATAGAATTACAGTGTCATTGGCAAACCTCAAACTCTCCCCGAACTTTAATTCCGATTCCTAATTTCTCATTGGTTTACTTCACCTCAATGTAGAGACTGAATAACGTCGGGGATACGCTACAACCTTGTCTCCCGCCTTTCTCAACCAGTGATTCAGTTTCATGCCCCTCTGGTCTTATAACTTGTTTCTGTGCAAATTGTAGATAGCCTTTCGCTCTCTGTATTCTATCACTGTTACCTTAATTTGAGGAAGAAATTTCTGAGAATGTACCTCTGGAATACAGCATTGTATGGTAGTGACACATGGACTGTGGGAAAGCCGGCACAGAAGAGAATCGAGGCATTTGCGATGTGATGCTACAGAAGAATGCTGAAAATTTGGTGGACTGATAAGGTAAGGAATGCGGAGGTTCTCCGCAGAAGCGACAAGGAAAGGAATACATGAAAGCCACCAACAAGAAAATGGGACAGGATGGTAGGAAATTTGTTAAGACATCACGGGATAACTTCCATGGTACTACAGGGAGCGGTAGAGAGTAAAAGCTCAAGAGAAAAACAGAGATTGGAATACGTCCAGCAAATAACTGAGGACGTAGGTTGCAAATTCTACTCTGAGATAAAGATGTTGGCACAGGAGAGGAATTTGTGGCGCGCCGCATCAAACCAGTCAGAAGACTGACGACCCGAATAAAAGAAAGTACCAGGGAGGCAGTTCTGACGTTGTGGCTCATAATGGAAGCAAGACTGAAGAAAAATCAAGACACATTCATAGGATTTGTCGACCTAGAAACACTTTCGATAGTGTGAAAGGTGCAAGTTTTTTCTAAATCCTGATAAAAAATTGGGGTAAGCTATAGGGAAAGACAGATGACATACAATGTGTACAAAAACCAAGATGGAACAAGAAACAAGTGCTCGAATTAAAAAGAGTGATTTGCTGATTCTGTTGTTATTCTCAGTGAAAATGAAGAAGAATTACAAGATCTGTTGAACGGAATGAAAAGTTCAATGAGTACAGACTATGGGTTGAGAGTAAATGTCGAAGAAAGACAAAAGTAATGACAAGTAGCAGAAATGAGAACTTCAGGAAACTTAACATCATAAGCCGGCCGAGGTGGCCGAGCGGTTCTAGGCGCTACAGTCTGGAACCGCGCGACTGCTACGGTCGCAGGTTCGAATACTGCCTCGGGCATTGATGTGTGTGATGTCCTTAGGTTAGGTTTAAGTAGTTCTAAGTTCTAGGGGACTGATGACCTCAGAAGTTAAGTCCCATAGTGCTCAGAGCCATTTGAACCATTTTAACATCATAATTAGTGATCACAACGTAGTTGAAGTTGAGGAATTCTGCTACCTAGGCAGCAAAATAACCCATGGCAAACGGGGCACGGAGGACATAAAAAGCAGACTAGCACAGGCAAGAATGGCATTCCTGACCCAGAGAAACCTGCTAGTATCAAACACAGGCCTTGACTTGAGGAAGAAAATTCTGCCAATGTTCATTTGGAGCACAGCGTTGTATGGTAGTGAAACATGGGCTGCGGGAAAACGCGAACGGAAGAGAATCGAAGGATTTGAGATGTGGTGCTACAGAAGAATGTTAAAAATTAGGTGGACTGATAAGGTAAGAAATGAGGAGCTTCTCTGCAGAATTGACGGGGAGAGGAATTATGGAAAACACTGACAAGATGGTTCAAATGTCTCTGAGCACTATGGGACTCAACTGCTGTGGTCATAAGTCCCCTAGAACTTAGAACTACTTAAACCTAACTAACCTAAGGACAGCACACAACACCCAGCCATCACGAGGCAGAGAAAATCCCTGACCCCGCCGGGAATCGAACCCGGGAACCCGGGCGTGGGAAGCGAGAACGCTACCGCACGACCACGAGATGCGGGCAACACTGACAAGAACCAGGGACAGAATGATAGGACATTTGTTAAGACATCAGGGAATAACTTTCATGGTAGTAGAGGGAGCTGTAGAGGGTAAAAACTGTGGGGGAAGACACAAATTGAAATACATCCAGCAAATAATTGAGGACATAGGCTGCAAGTGCTATTTTGAGATGAAAACGTTAGCACAGGAGAGGAATTTGTGGCTGTTGTATCAAAGCAGTGCTAGAAATGCTATAAACGAAGATTTGTCTTTCCTTAACCTATCTTCTAAGATGAGTAGTAACGTCAGAATTGTCTCGCGTGTTCCTACATGTCTCCTGAATCCAAACTGGCCTTCCCTGAGGTCGGCTTCTACAAGTTTTTCCATTCTTCTGTAATGAATTCGTGTCAGTGTTTTGCAACCATGACTTATTAAGGTGGCAGTACGGTAATATTCATACCTGTCAAATGGTTCAAATGGCTCTGAACACTATGCGACTTAACTTCTGATGTCATCAGTCGCCTAGAACTTAGAACTAATTAAACCTAACTAACCTAAGGACATCACACACATCCATGCCCGAGGCAGGATTTGAACCTGCGACCGTAGCGGTCGCTCGGCTCCAGGCTGTAGCGCCTAGAACCGCACGGCCACTTCGGCCGGCCATACCTGTCAGCACCTGCTTTCTTTTTGAACTGGAATTATTACATTATTCTTGAAGTCTGAGGGTATTTCGCCTGTCTCCTACAACTTACACGGCAGGTGGAAGAGTTTTGTCATGGCAGGCTCTCCCAGGGCTATCCGTAGCTCTGATGGAATGTTCTAGTCCGGACTCCTTGTTTCGACCTAGGTATTTCAGTGCTCTGTCAATTTCTTCTCGCAGTATCGTATCTCCCATCTCATGTTCATCTGTGTCCTCTTTCTTTTGTACAATATTGCCTAGAAGTTCAAGGGAACTAGCATTGGGTGAAAAATCTAGATATAAACTTCAGCACCCTACGTAACGTGCCCGTAAGGACCGTGAAGATAAAATGAGACGTGTTATAGCGCGCACAGAGCCGTTAAAGCAGTTACACTTTAACGTGTTTTACAGAGCTCAGTACCCTCTGCCACGCACCCCAAAGTGGTTTGCAGAGTATGTATGCTGACCTCGACAAGGCATTCCATATGATTCTGCACAACCGATTAGTGAACAAAATCCACGGCCTGACAAATAAGGAGGAAAGCGCCCCGAAGAGGAGGAGGAAACGAAATGAAACTTCACGGATTGAGAGGGTACGTGATGTTATTTCAGTAATTAAAAAGTCTAGCAAAATTTGCAATGAATTGAGTACAATTAGCATTACGACATTGCATCCACATAAATTAATAAGTGATGGTACTGATGCCCCAAGGTACACCAAACAGGTGAGATCGCTGTTACAGAAGCTACGAAAAAAGCATGCCAAATTTAAAAGAACGCAAAATCCCCAAGATTGGCATAGTTTTTGCAGGAGCTCGAAAGATAGCGTGTACTTCAATGCAAGATGCTTATAATAATTTCCTCAACGAAACTCTGTCTCGAAATCTGGCAGAAAACACAAAGTGATTCTGGTCATACATAAAGCATACCAGGGTCAAGACGCAATCAATACCTCCACTGCGCGATAACAACGGTGAAGTCACTGATGACAGTGCCACAAAGGCTGAGTTATTAAACACGGTTTTCCGAAACTCCTTCACCAAAGAAGACGAAGTAAATATTCCTGAATTCCAATCAAGAATAACTGCAAAGATGAGGAACATAGAAGTAGGTATCCTAGGTGTAGCAAAGCAGCTTAAATTACTTATTAAAGGCAAGGCCTCCGGTCTATATTGTATTCTGCATGCTGATACAATAGCTCCATATTTATCAATTATATACAGCCGCTCGCTTACAGAAAGATCCACACCTAAAGACTGGAAAATTGTTCAGGTCACACAAATACCCAAAAAGGGAAATAGAAGTAATCCGCTGAATTGCAGGCCCATTTCATTGACGTCGATTTACAGTAGGGTTTTGGAACATATACTGTATTCGAACATTATGAATTATCTCGAAGAAAATTATTTATTGACACACAGTCAGCACGGATTCAGAACACAACTAGCTCTTTATACTCATGAAGTGATGAGTGCTATCGACAAGGGATGTCAAATTGATTCCTTATTTTTAGATTTCCAGAAGGCTTTCGACACCATTCCTCACAAGCGCCTTCTAACAAAACTGCGTGCCTAAGGAATACCGCCTCAGTTGTGCGACTGGATTCGTGATTTCCTGTCAGAAAGGTCACACTTCGTAGCAATAGACGGAGGGTCATCGAGTAAAACAGAAGTAATATCCGACGTTCCCCAAGTAAGTGTTATAGGCCCTCTCTTGTGTTATCTACGGTATATTAACGACATAGGACACAATCTGAGTGGCCCTCTTAGATTGTTTGCAGATGATGCTGTCATTTACTGTCTTGTAAAGTAATCAGATGACCAAAACGAATTGCAAAATGGTTTAGATACGATAACTGTATGGTGCGAAAAGTGGCAATTGACCCTGAATAAAGAAAAGTGTGAAGTTATTCACATGAGTTCTAAAAGAAATCCGCAAAATTTCGGTTACGCGATAAGTCACTCAAACCTGAAGGCTGTAAATTCAACTAAATACTTAGGGATTACAATTACAAATAACATAAATTGGAACGATCACCTAGATAGTGTTGTGGGTAGAGCAAACCAAAGACTGCGATTCATTGGCAGAACATTTAAAAGGTGCAATATGTCTACTAACGAGACTGCTTACACCACGCTTGTCCACCCTATTCTGGAGTATTGCTGTGCGGTGTGGGATCCGCATCAGTTGGGACGGACCGAAAAAGTTCAAAGAAGGGCAGCATGTTTTATATTAGCGTGAAACAGGAGAGATAGTGTCACAGACATGATACGTGAATTGGAGTGGCAATCATTGAAACAAAGGCGTTTTTCATTGCGACGGGATCTTCTCATGAAATTTCAATCACCAGTTTTCTTCTCCAATTGCGAAAACATTCTGTTGGCACCTACCTACATAGGGAGAAATTATCATCACGATAAAATAAGAGGAATCAGGGCCCGCACAAAAATATTTAAGTGCCCGTTTTTCCCGCGCGCCGTTCAAGAGTGGAACCGTACAGAGACAGCTTGAAGGTGGTTCATTGAACCCTCTGCCAGGTACTTTATTGCGAATAGCAGAGTAATCACGTAGATGGATAGATAGATAGGCTGGATGTAAGAAATTATTCGGTTAGGATCCATGTTGTCCTGAAAACAGGCACTGACACGGCGTTGACATCCGAGATGGTTCCACACATGCCCCGTCGATGACAGATTTGCAGATATTACTGGCCACGGAAGTAGGTCAAAATGACGCAGACGGTTCGTAGACACACATAGCATATGTGGACGAGCATTGTCCTGCTGAAAAATGACACCATGATACTGTCGCATGAGAGGTAACACATAATAATAATGATGTGTGACTAGGGCCTCCCCTCGGGTAGACCGTTTGCCAGGTGCAAGTCTTTCTATTTGACGCCACTTCGGCAACTTGCGCGTCGATGCGGATTAAATGATAATGTTTAGGACAACACAACACCCAGTCCCTGAGCGAAGAAAATCTCCGACCCAGTCGGGAATCGAACCCGGGCCTTCAGGATTGACATTCTGTCGCGCTGACCGGGTAACACATGAGAACATAGGATGTCCGAGACGTATTGTTGAGCCGTCAGATTTCCCTCAGTCACTACCTGACGGGTTAGTGCAAAATCATGATTCATCGCATAACACAGCGCGATGCCATTGGTGAGCAGTCCACGCTCCGCTGCCACGGCACCACTCCAAACGCAGCCGTTTGTGCTGTACTGATAACGGCAGCGAACATATGGGACGCAAATTCCCTGCTGCTAGTCTCCGACCAATGATGCAGGATGACACAGACTGTTACTTGAAGGGCTTATTTCAATAGTGGTACAAGTCCAATTTTGTTCATTCTGAGATATAGAGTCCTGAAGTTAAATGAGCGCTGGAAAACCTGCAGTTGAGATACCAGAAATATTCAAGCATATGGCTTCTTGCTAAAGATGAACCTTTCTTTCTGTTTGTTTGGACCATTAATTTCAGAAGCATTATAGACAGAAAAGTGGAGGTAATGGACTTGTACTACTATTGAAATAAGCCCTTCACTTGTTCTCGGATAGCAGACGCAGATGGGATGGGATTATTGTGTGCGTGGTGCACAATACGCCGATCCTCTCTCGTGGTGACCAAATGTTTGGCCGCAACCTTGACGATGAATATGCTTGCCCTCAAGTTCCCTTGCAGTCCAACATCGGGCCGCTGTCGCATCCGAATGTCCCACAAATTTTAATGTTGCACGATTCTAGCAGCCTGCTAAATGGAGATCCACAATGAGGCCAGTTTCAAACTCTGTCAAAAGCAGTCTCATACGAGTACGTGGTAGCTCCGTGTTCTTCATAGTGATCACTCAACGTCTGACGCTGTTTTCGCCTATTAACCGTTCTGTCACGCCTTGCAACAACACAAAACACTAACAACACTAATACTCCGCGGTGACCGTTCTACCTGCCACAGATAATTGCAAATCTAATCATTTACATAACCACCTTGGTGTGTACGTTTAGCTAGTTTCATAGAGGGTTGGGTTGTTTGGAGGAAGAGACCAAACAGCGAGAGCCGGCCGCGGTGGTCTAGCGGTTCTAGGCGCTCAGTCCGCAACCGCGAGACTGCTTCGGTCGCAGGTTCGAATCCTGCCTCGGGCATGGATGTGTGTGATGTCCTTAGGTTAGTTAGGTTTAAGTAGTTCTAAGTTCTATGGGACTGATGACCACAGATGTTAAGTCCCATAGTGCTCAGAGCCATTTGAACCAAACAGCGAGGTCATCGGTCTCATTGGATTATAGAAGGACGGGGAAGGAAGTCGGCCGTGCCCTTTCAAAGGAACCATCCCGGCATTTGCCTGGAGCGATTTAGGGAAATGACGGAAATCCTAAATCAGGATGGCCGGACGCGGGATTGAACCGTCGTCCTCCCGAATGCGAGTCCAGTGTGCTAACCACTGCGCCACCTCGCTCGGTGGCTGTAGTTTCATAGACATTTATTTTTGGTGTATCAATTTTTTTCAGGCAGTGTATTACTGTGGATGGCCATATGGCATTTTGAACCGCAGTCGTAGCGAATGCTAAGCACTGCGCCAGTTCCCTCGGTTTATCTCTTGGGTGTTCCCTACTTTCTATGTTTTGTTCCTTCACTTATGCCGTCGATGTCTACATGACGACAAACTGTAAATTTCGTTTCTTCTAATATTTCCGAACAAGGCAGTGATTTTGGTAGAGCACTCCATTTTTAAGCCATCAAGTCGTATCAATTTAATAAGACGTTTAAAATTGTTGACAATCTCTATCTTACCTTCCTTGTGATCGCTATCCTTGGAATTGTCTTGATTTTCAGCATAAATATTGATTTTCAGATAAAATCTCTCGACCAAAATTCATAGGCTCGTTTGTATGTTGCTTTGTCTCCTTTGTGACAGTTGTTAGGTATAAGTATTTCCAAAACTACGTACAAACAAAACAATTCATGTGGACATTACCTTTCGTTGTCCCAAACTTGGCTGCATCATTTTCCGTTTCGTTTACCGTTAGCCTTATGTATCGTCTCCTGATGACTATTTCTCTGACACTGAGTTGAAGAAAGATTAGATTATATCCCTGCCTATAATCCTATTTTAACATTAACATCGTTTTAATTATCGAGTACGTAGACATTTTCAGTTCGTCGTTCTTATTTTATATTGTCCACCCCCGGTAGCTGAGTGGTCAGCGCGAAAGTGTGTCGATCCTAAGGGCCCGGGTTCGATTCCCAGTTGGGTCGGAGATTTTCTTCGCTCGGGGACTAGGTGTTGTGTTGTCCTACTTATCATCATTTCATCCTCATCGACGCACAAGTCGCCGAAGTGGCGTCAAATCGAAAGACTTGCACCCGGCTAATGGTCTATCCGACGGGAGGCTCTAGTCATACGACATTTTATTTTATACTCTCTAGTATTTCTGGATGTAAAACATAAACAAACAGTATTTGTTGTTGCCATTACAAATTTGATGATTTTCCACTGTTTATGGCCATAATTTTTAGTCTTCCTCAAGCCTTTATTTTCTCTCTCTTTTTTTTTTTTTTTACTCCTCAGCACAAGAAGTATAGTAGTGACGTTCCTCAGCACAAGAACTATAGTAGTGACGTTCCTCAGTCAGCATGTTAACACACCTACCAGAACATTATTCACCCCCCCCCCCCCCCCAGCAGATATCACTCTAATAACCTGTAACGTCGCCTGAAGCCTTGATAATGGCCTCAATCCTACGAAAAAGAGGGTCCACAAGTTTCTGCAGATATTCCATACCCAGCTGATGCTAATCGTTGATGATTAGATCCCGCAGAACTAACAGATTTCATGGGTTTCATTTCCAGATCGAAGTACACGTTCCAGTCACATTTATGTGAGCACCGCGTATCTTCAATGTCAACGTGCAATAAACAGTCACTGACGGAACTGGCAGTGGAGGGTACGTAAAGCGTGTCTGAGGGGCGTGGAAGACAGCGCAGTCGTTGTCGTAATGCGAAAACGGAGCAGTTTATCTGACGTCCAAAAGTACATGATTATTGGCTTTCGGTCCAAGGGGGGAAGCATTTCAGAAGCGTCTAAGTTTGTAAACTGCTCGCGTACAGCCGAGGTTAAAGTAAACCTTGTATGGAAAAGTGGCTCTATCCAAAACTGGCGCCGAGGCAACTATGGGGCACCAGGGGCCATAGATGACGGGGGTGAACGATGGCTGCGGAGAACTGTACAGGCGAGTAGACGTGCAACTGTTAAACAACTGACCTTCCAGACGAACGAAGGGACTACCATACCAACAGTGTCTCCTTAACGACCGTTCAACGAACGTTGCTGCGAATGGACGTCCGTCTGGTTCATGCACCCAGGCAGACGCCAATATCGCAACTGGAAGTCCACTGAGTAGCGACAGGTGGCCTTTTCAGATGAATTATGTTTTATGCGCCATCGAACAGATTGTCTTTTGCGTGTACGCCGTGAAACGTCTGAAAGCAAAGGATCCATACCGGAGTAGGGAGCGTTATGGTCTGGGGAATGTTTTCGAGGCATTCCCTGGGTGTCCGCAGCTCGTGGTCGTGGGGTAGCGTTCTCGCTTCCCGCGCCCTGGTTCCCGGGTTCGATTCCCGGCGGGGTCAGGGATTTTCTCTGCCTCGTGATGACTGGGTGTCGTGTGATGTCCTTAGGTTAGTTAGGTTTAAGTAGTTATAAGTTCTAGGGGACTGATGACCATTGATGTTAAGTCCCATAGTGCTCAGAGCCATTTGAACCATTTTGAATTCCCTGGGTGATCTCGTCCTTCTGGAAGGCACAATAGATCAACAGAAGTATGCATCTATATTTGAGGACTATGTCCACCATTTCGTGCGGTTTGATTTTCCTCAGCACGATGGCATCTACCAGCAGGACAATGCAACGTGTCACGCAGCTCCTAGTGTAAGTGCGTGGTTCTAAGAGCACCATGATGAGTTTACCGTACTCCCTTGGCCACCAGACTCCCCGGGTTTAAACCCAGTCCAGAAGCTGTGGGGCTGTTCGCGGCATGGAACCTCAAACGAGAAACCTAGCATAGCTGGCCCGGCACTAGAGTCGGCGTGGCTCTACATCCCTGTTGGTACCTTCCAGAACCGCATTGTCTCTCTTCCTGCATGTCTCGCAGCGGTTCACGATGCAAAAGGTGATTATAAAGATTTCTGACTCGTGGTCACACTAATGTGACTGGACAGTGCAGTTCCATACCTTTTCTGTGGGATTTAAATTAGGTGATTTAGTGGGCAAATAGAGGTGCGATAGGATGCGTGAGTATTCGTCAAATCTGCCCTGTGAAAGTGTAGAAGAAAGTCCAACATTTGGTCGCCGAGAATGTTGAATAAACATGTGGTGTAATTTTCACATTAACCTGAATAAATGAGCGCAAGTCATGGTACGAAAAACATCCACAAAACATCATAGAATCATATGTGACCTGAGCTACGCCTGCCACACATTGCGGGTTAAACGCTCTTATTGCTGAAAGTGTACCTGAATTTTGGAATGACGCAAAATTGCGATTTGTCGGACCACAGTACACGTTTCCAGTCAGCTACTGTTCAGTTTATGTATTGTTTGGTTCGGTGAAGACCTTCAGCTTTATGTGCCGTTATGATCAATGGCCTTTTGCGAGACACTGGATCCTAAATGTCCATTGCATGAAGTTTCCTTCGCAACGTTTGGTCGGGAACTGTTAGAGATGGACCTGCATTCACTGACAGAAGAAATTCCATTTGACAGCTCTGGACACTAAAGTGCGCGTCACTTATGTTGGCGGCCGAGTTTAGGTTCGTTCTGCGCATCTGACGTCACAAAACACAGGCAGCCAATGAACAGAGAACGACGTTGCCAGATCTCGACTGCAGTGCAGAGCATGGACGAGTGTCTTCAGTTTTAGAAACATTCAGTCATAAATGAAGTAATAGAACAAAAGCAATGTCTTGATAGCAGACTTTATTTTATAGAAAGTTTGGAAAAAGCATTCTTTATACCAATTGCTTCATATTCTATTAATTAATTAAACCAAACAAGCAATAAGACTCCTAATTCAGGCGATAGCAAGGAAAGGTATTTGTATCAATCACACGAACCGCTTTTTCGCAATAAAGAACAGCGGTAATTGTTTATTTCCTATTGTATTTCGACAAAGCGTGAGTAATTCATAGTTATACCAACAGTGTTTGTCCGTAATTTGCGTGACGTGTTAGAGCCTTCATGGGGGTTCTACAATCAAACGAGTTGCGATAGCGGAACGGTTAAGGTGATAGGATTCTATGCGAAAGGTTATGAGTTCGAACCTTGTGTGGAGTGTAATATTTTCATTATTTAAAAACAATATCGAAGTACGTAACTTCACGAATTATATTGGTTTGAATGCAATTTTTTGAAATTTCTAGTGCTTTGTCTCTTTATTTAAAATAAAGCCAAACGTGCTCAGTGTAAATATAACTGTTCTTACAGTCGCGAAAGACGGAATATTTCTCAATATTACATACGACACCTATGTGGTACTTAAATAAGATATTGTTATAGAGTAAATTTTATATGAAATTTAGGTATCTTGTCCACATTTCATTCTCAACATTGTGACAACTAAAATCGACCATACGGAAAGTATGCTCTATGGACTTTTACCTCTGAAAACTCTTCAAAATTTCGTGCAATGGTTTACTATATTTAATGCTGCATAATAACTGCGTTGAACATCGAAACAAAATTAAGTCATTTATGGGGGGAAGATATCAGTCAAGAAGATGTGTAAAAATCTAATTTTTGGGCCAAATAGTTTTTCTGGAATCGAATGATAAGACTGTCAAAGCAGTCGGAACACGACGTGTCTGCACAGGCGAGCAGTGCAGTGACGAAATCGCGCACAGCGCGGAATGCGGGGAGCACGTCTCTGTAGCAGCGAAAGGTTTAATGCGGCCGTGGTGGCTTTACTTCATGAACTGCGCGCTCCGCCCTAAACGTAAGTTTGCGAACTATACTGAGCAAATGGCTCTGAGCACTATGGGACTCAACTGCTGAGGTCATTAGTCGCGAACTATACTATACCATGGCGCTGCTTCTATTGGCGCGTGCGTCGTTTGCAACTGGCAACGCAGCAATCTCGCGTGTCTGGGCAGGCATGCGCGAGCCGCCAAGATAAAAGAATTGAACTATAATCTCCGGTCACTGAGGGAGAGTTATGATCTTTTTACGATCACTGTTATTAAGCCGTGTTGTATGGCTGTGGATTGTACAGCATTCTTTGTAGACTCGCTGAACAATCCTCGTTGATACATCGTAGGCTAAAGGAAACTTCATTCACGGTATGGTCATGACACGTCCAAAAACGGCATCTCTTTTGCGCCTTTCTGTCACGTCTCCATGTCGAGTCATCTTGCTACGCTGTTTCCACACAACCGAATGATACATACACAGCACTTCACTGTTATGACCTACGTTAGCGATGGAGCGGCACATGACTGACTGGTACCAGCTCTACACCACCTAAAGCGGAATAATGCTTCATTAAGGGTGTGAATAGTAATAAATGAAAAGCCCTAGTTTGATTTTGTTCTACAGTATTACTTTTATTGTGTTTACCGGTTTTCGCCTTACAAGTCCGTCTTCAGACATTTACTGAGTATTGTCACCAAAGAAGTTACAATGTCTGTAAACAACACTGGAAGAGAAGTTACACGTCTACATTGAAGCGGAAACATACAGTAACATCTTTGACAGTGTGGTGGTAATGCAATGTAAAAAGTAAAAAATTTGAACAGTAAATAAATAAAAAGAAAAACGGAGTAGACAGGAAAAAACTTTAACACAGAGTAGAAACATCATGCCTACGTAATAGTTTCTATTAATAAACAAAACTAATAAAATAAAATTAGTACTTGACAGGCCTACTTCAGGAGGTATAAAACGTGGAGAGTGATACACAAACCAATTAAAAGAAGAAAGAATTATCAATGTAACTACATAATATACCGGGTGATCAAAAAGTCAGTATAAATTTGAAAACTTAATAAACCACGGAATAGTGTAGATAGAGAGGTAAAAGTTGACACACATGCTTGGAATGACATGGGGTCATTCCAAGCATGTGTGTCAACTTTTACCTCTCTATCTACACTATTCCGTGGTTTATTAAGTTTTCAAATTTATACTGACTTTTTGATCACCCGGTATATTATGTAGTTACATTGATAATTCTTTCTTCTTTTAATTGGTTTGTGTATCACTCTCCACGTTTTATACCTCCTGAAGTAGGCCTGTCAAGTACTAATTTTATTTTATTAGTTTTTGTATGGTGATGATCGTGTGCTCAGCCGCCACTTTCGTCATGCTTGACCTCCCAGGTCCCCAGACCTCCGTCCGTGCGATTATTGGCTTTGGGGTTACCTGAAGTCGCAAGTGTATCGTGATCGACCGACATCTATAGGGATGCTGAAAGACAACATCCGACGCCAATGCCTCACCATAACTCCAGACATGCTTAACAGCACTGTTCACGACATTATTCCTCGACTACAGCTATTGTTGAGGAATGATGGTGGACATATTGAGCATTTCCTGTAAAGAACATCATCTTTGCTTTGTCTTACTTTGTTATGCTAATTAAGATGAAGCGCCATCTGTCGGATACTTTTTGAAGTTTTGTATTTTTTTGGTTCTAATAAAACCCCATGTCATTCCAAGCATGTGTATCAATTTGTACCTCTCTATCTACATTATTCCGTGATTTATTCAGTTTTCAAATTTATACTGACTTTTTGATCACCCGGTATATAAGGAACTTAAGCAATATCGATAAGACAAACAGAAATGAATAAATGCAGGAAAATGGAGGAGTGTGAGGGAACATACTGTAAATGCAATCTTTGAGAGTGTGGTGATAGTGCATTTTGAAAGGTAAAAAAGGCTGAACAACACAATTTGTGTATAGTGTTGGGGCGGCGGAAACCATTAATTGCCAGGATGGTCGTCTCTAACCCTAGATGGTGTGTGCAGGACGTTGGGTTGCGTAGCACGACGGTCATGGAATCAGAAGAGTTCAGTTAGAAAATACATTCTTTATTCAGTAAAACAGTCGTACAGTGATTGATGGCAGTGGCTCGAAGGCGTGTGTTGACCCCCAGGCAGCAATGACAACCTCAGTACAGCAAAAGACGGCGTGTTTAGCTATGGCAGCACGTGGACGCCGGGAAGGAAAAATGCCCAAATGGCTCTGAGCACTATGGGACTTAACATCTGAGGTCATCAGTCCCCTAGAACTACTTAAACCTAACTATCCTAAGGACAACACACACATCCATGCCCGAGGCAGGATTCGAACCTGCGACCGCAGCGGTCGCGTGGTTCCAGACTGAAGCGCCGGTCCAGGCAGGAGAGCCCAGCGAAGTGACAGCGGCTGATGGGCTTGCAGACGTAGCCGGGCAGCCTTGTGCATGAGCCGCTCCGGTGGTCGGACAGACGCGGGGCATGCTGGCACACAGGAGGAAGAGATTAGTGTTTAACGTCCCGTCGACAACGAGGTCATTAGAGACGGACCAGAAGCTCGGATTAGGGAAGGATGGGGAAGGAAATCGGCCATGCGCTTTCGAAGGAACCATCCCCGCATTTGCCTTAAGCGATTGAAGGAAATCACGGAAAATATAAATCAGGACTGCCGTCGTCCTCCTAAATACGAGTCCAGTGTGCTAACCACTGCACTGCCCCGCTCGGTGCTGACACACAGGCTTCGAATCCAAGTTACCCTGGAGGTGGCTCCCTCTTAGTGACTCCGGTCTAGATTAGATTAGATTAGATTTACTTTCATTCCAATTGATCCGTAGTGAGGAGGTCCTCCAGGATGTAGAACATGTCAGAAAAACAACAATACATGACAAATATTTACAACTAAAACAAATAAGCTTTTGTATCATTCCACAGGTCCCAAGTGGAATGATCGTCATTTTTTAATGAACACTATATGAAAGAGTCATTTTATAAATACTGATGCACTGAATTTAAAATAAAAAAGTTTTTTATTTATTTATAAGGTAATAAACGTGTAATACAACTACTATAATACTTATTTACAATGAACACATTACTGCTCTGAAATGGTGCAGAAGTTAGATTGTACTTCCACACACAGACACACACATATTTACAATGAACACAATACTGCCCTGAAATTGTGCAGAAGTTATATTGTACACACACACACACACACATATATATATATATATATATATATATATATATATATATATATATATATATATATGTGTGTGTGTGTGTGTGTGTGTGTGTGTGTGTGTGTACAATATGACTTCTGCACAATTTCAGGGCAGTATTGTGTTCATTGTAAATATATGTGTGTGTGTGTGTGTGTGTGTGTGTGGAAGTACAATCTAACTTCTGCACCATTTCAGAGCAGTAATGTGTTCATTGTAAATAAGTATTATAGTAGTTGTATTACACGTTTATTACCTTATAAATAAATAAAAGACTTTTACTGAGAAATTCTTCAATGGAGTAGAAGGAGTTGGCCACCAATAAATCCTTTAGGCTTCTCTTAAACCGAATTTCATTGGTTGTTAAGCTTTTTATGGCTGCTGGCAAGTTATTGAAAATGTGTGTTCCTGAATAATGCACACCTTTTCGTACAAGACTAAGTGACTTTAAATCTTTGTGAAGATTATTCTTATTTCTAGTATTGATTCCATGAATTGAGCTGTTGGTTTGAAAAAGTGATATATTTTTAATGACAAATTTCATTAAGGAATAAATATATTGGGAAGCAGTAGTTAGTATCCCTAGCTCCCTAAACAGGCTTCTGCAGGATTTTCTTGAGTTCACACCACATATAACTCTTACTGCACGTTTTTGTGCCCGGAAAACTTTAGCTTGGCTTGATGAATCACCCCAAAAAATAATTCCATATGACATTATGGAATGAAAGTAAGCATAGTATGCCAGCTTTTTCGTTTTTATATGCCCTATGTCTGACACAATTCGCATTGCAAATAGAGATTTGTTAAGACGCTTCAGCAGTTCTGTGGTGTGCTCCTCCCAGTTGAATTTATTATCAAGCTAGCCCGAGAATCATCATATATAGCAGTAACCCATAGATCGGGAGATAGCGGATGAGGTGGCTAAACGAAGACGAAGTTAATTGACCCACATGCGACTGTCGACTTGGGTGGACTATGTGTCAGTGTCTGTAGTAGTCCAAGACAAGGTAAGACAGAGCTAGTATCTTGTTCGATAGAATTTATAGTGACTCTTTCCAATTTTGTTGTGACAGGGCTCCGCCTTTGGTCATGTAGAGGAACGAGTTGCGCGACATGAGGAAATTTACCTCGTCACTGTGCTGACTGGGATCTTTCATCATGTTGTTACGCAGTATCCCAGCCCCGACAGCAGGATTTCAGAGGCAGCTAGCTTGTCCGCCTCAAAACGGGTTGTGAAATCTGCAAAGAGGGATGTTGCTGTAATACTAAATTCATTTGGGAGGAGCATACAACAGAACTATTAAAACGACGAAAGTGATCATGTAGATGTATTTATGGTGCGAATATTTTAGACGTGGTGAGATCTTCCTACATTTTGTTGTGTAGTTGAGAAAAAAGAGCCCTCATCAGCAGTTTCTCAAATTCACCACTACCGGAGATATACAGGGTGATTTGAATTAAACTTTCGGAACTTGAGAGGGCTCCCATGAAACGCGAGTGATCGTAGGACAATGAAACTTTCTGGAGATATTTGTAAAAACATGCTGCAGAGAGATAACGAATAATCCGTTAAAAGAAACATATTTTAATTTCGACGTGAGAGGGAAAAATGGTTCAAATGGCTCTGAGCCCTATGGGACTTAACGTCTGAGGTCATGTCCCCTAGACTTAGAACTACTTAAACCTAACTAACCTAAGGAGATCACACACAGCCTTGCCCGAGGCAGGATTCGAACCTGCGACCGTAGCAGCAGCGCGGTTCCGGACTAAAGCACCTAGAACCGCTCGGCCACAGCGGCCGGCTGAGAGGGTAACATTTATTAATTGGGTAGCTGCGCTCCAGGTTAGAACCGTTGCTCAAAGTGACCACCATTTGTATCCACGATAGCCTGGAACCGCACTAGAGATTGCTCTAGTTCTGCCCAAAACATCTCAGGTGATACTGGACCATGGAATGTTCAGCTGTCATGATATAGCTCGTGCACTGCTTGAAGATCGCACATTGCGCCCAACATTCTCAGTCACGGCAACAGCAGCTTCTTCAATAATTTTTGTCGCAATTGGCTGTCGTCCTCTCCCAAGAGCAATTCCCAAATCGTTAGTTAATTCAAACTTCCGAAACATGTTCTTCAACCCCAGACGGAAAGAGAACCTCTCCATATTCCTGTAATACGTCGATACTCGAGAAGAGCAGCCGTATTACTTCTGTTGTTTTGATAAAACAGCTTTATGAATAAATGGTTCAAATTGCTCTGAGCACTATGGGACTTAACTTCTGAGGTCATCAGTCCCCTAAAACTTAGAACTACTTAAACCTAACTAACCTAAAGACAGCACACACATCCATGCCCGAGGCAGGATTCGAACCTGCGACCATAGCGGTCGCGCGGTCCCAGACTGTAGCGCCGGCCGGCTTTATGAATAAAGCCCTGCTCGCTTTGTCCAGAGCAATGATGACTGTGTGTGACTGTAATGCACACTAATGTACATGTTTCAACCCTACGTCACAGTACCAGTACCGCCGCCCAACGACAAGTCATAACACTGACACTACTAACAAAGTTAATAACGCACAGCACTGTCTCAACATCATTCCTATAAAGTTGGATACTCACATGGTAAATACTTTTCCGTCTACACTGGCTCAAGTAGCGGAAGTTTAATTATAACCATCGTCTACTTATCTTGTGGTGGTTGACTATCTATGGTGCAGGTCCCTGGATCCATTTTTACGTTTGAGTTGATCTTAGTTTTATAAACGACGAACAAAACTTTGAGTTATGTTCGTGTGTTACAGTTGAGTAAAAGATACAAAAAAATCCTGCACCACTTGCGTCTCGTTTAGTGTTGCCAATATATTAAATAAAATCGAAAATTCAGAATCATTCGCCTAACTCAACACTTCAAAACTGCTCACAAACTGCCCACATTCCGCTGAGGCTACTTTAAATCTGATGGCTTGTTATGTCATCCATGCAGCATCAACCAAGCCTTATGTCAGACTTACGACGTGTCTAATGAATCAATTCGATATTTATACATTTCCAGTGACAATGAAAACCAGTTTTCCAACCTTATACAACCCTTATAGATTTCTGGTTTTGTTTGCATGAAAATCACGTATATAATATATTGAGTCAACTGGTCTGACATGGAGATAGAATAGCTAAACACATACAAAAACGAAAATCATTACAAAAATGTCAAAATTAAAACTACACTAAATGTGGTTCATATGTCTATTAGAAAATAGCATTTTAATCGTAGATTACACATCTAGATTTGAATTTCGTAAATCATTGATCTATTTGTATCAATGTTTTAATTAACAATACATTGAACCAAGAGATCAGAAAGCTCGCAAAGCATAATTTTAACTATATTGTTAATTGTGAAAGAGATATTAGGGCAGAATGTGGGTGCTGAACACATTTACCTCCTTTCTTTGAGAAATTAAACTATTAGTGATATTATATTTGTACAAAAATTTAATAATCATTTCTTGTCAACAGCCAGTGATTTAAATTAAAATTTTATTGGTACAGGCAAATACACAGAACTTTTCAAAGCTGCTGTTCCAAGGCAATTAAATCTCATGTAGCTATAAAAGCAAGCAGAGATGGTAGTGAATCAGTTGTTGCCTGATTAAAGAGTAAACAATTCCATGGATATCATGAAGTAGGATTATGAAGACCAGTGCACCATATCTTAGTTCCATACTCAGTCACCTGTGTAATGTGTCTTTTACGTAACGTCAGTTTCCGTACAGATTCAAGTATTCGTTAGTGAAACTACTTTATAAAAATGGTGAAAGAGATAATGTAGCGATTTACCGGCCATTTTCTCTGCTGCCAACGTTTTCAAAAGTTTTTGAGGAAACTATTTATAGGTGAGCAGTGACACATCTCAGTACAGATAATTTTCTGTCAGAATCGCAGTTTGGTTACATGAAAGGGATGTCCACAGAGACAGTAGGTATTTTCTTTGACTTAACGAAAGCGTTTGATTGTGTGGACCATGCAATAGTTCTGCATAAAATGTAACATTATGGGTTTAGAGCAAAAACTCAACAATTGTTCACTTAATGCCTGGAAATTAGGAAGCACAAGGTTGTCCTCCCCCATCAAGTAAAATGGAAGAATTTAAATCTCACAGCCGTCGTGTAAAGTTCGGGGAGGGAAGGAGAGGGCCACAGGGATCCGTTCTTGGACCGTGGACCCTGAACTTAAATAAATGTAACATACTGCACACACATTGGAAAAGGAAGCCACCACTTGACGAGTAGACTATTGATGGCAAACTGCGGGAAACAGAACCCACAGTAAAAGATCTATATCTACATCCAGATCAACCTTAAGTGTACCGCAAGTCTCTAGAGGAACGGAAGGTTCCAAATGATTGGAAAAGAGCACAGGTAGTCCCAGTCTTCAAGAAGGGTCGTCGAGCAGATACGCAAAACTATAGGCCTATATCTCTGACATCGATCTGTTGTAGAATTTTAGAACATGTTTTTTGCTCGAGTATCATGTCGTTTTTGGAAACCCAGAATCTACTGTGTAGGAATCAACATGGATTCCGGAAACAGCGATCGTGTGAGACCCAACTCGCTTTATTTGTTCATGAGACACAGAAAATATTAGATACAGGCTCCCAGGTAGATGCTATTTTTCTTGACTTCCGGAAGGCGTTCGATACAGTTCCGCACTGTCGCCTGATAAACAAAGTAAGAGCCTACGGAATATCAGAGCAGCTGTGTGGCTGGATTGAAGAGTTTTTAGCAAACAGAACACAGCATGTTGTTATCAATGGAGAGACGTCTACAGACGTTAAGGTAACCTCTGGCGTGCCACAGGGGGGTGTTATGGAACCATTGGTTTTCACAATATATATAAATGACCTAGTAGATAGTGTCGGAAGTTCCATGCGGCTTTTCGCGGATGATGCTGTAGTATACAGAGAAGTTGCAGCATTAGAAAATTGCAGCGAAATGCAGGAAGATCTGCAGCGGATAGGCACTTGGTGCAGGGAGTGGCAACTGACCCTTAACATAGAAAAACGTTGTGTATTGCGAATACATAGAAAGAAGGATCCTTTATTGTATGATTATATGATAGCGGAACAAACACTCGTAGCAGTTACTTCTGTAAAATATCTGGGAGTATGCTTACGGAACGATTTGAAGTGGAATGATCATATAAAATTAACTGTTGGTAAGGCAGGTGCCAGGTCGAGATTCATTGGGAGAGTCCTTAGAAAATGTAGTCCATCAACAAAGGAGGTGGCTTACAAAACGCTCGTTCGACCTATACTTGAGTATTGCTCATCAGTGTTGGATCCGTGCCGGCCGGGGTGGCCGAGCGGTTCTAGGCGCTACAGTCTGGAACCGCGCGACCGCTACGGTCGCAGGTTCGAATCCTGCCTCGGGCATGGATGTGTGTGATGTCCTGAGGTTAGTTAGGTTTAAGTAGTTCTAAGTTCTAGGGGACTGATGATCTCAGAAGTTAAGTCCCATAGTGCTCAGAGCCATTTGAACCATTTTGTTGGATCCATACGAGGTCGGGTTGACAGAGGAGATAGAGAAGATCCAAAGAAGAGCGGCGCGTTTCGTCACAGGGTTATTTGGTAAGCGTGATAGCGTTACGGAGATGTTTAGCAAACTCAAGTGGCAGACTCTGCAAGAGAGGCGCTCTGCATCGCGGTGTAGTTTGCTGTCCAGGTTTCGAGAGGGTGCGTTTCTGGATGAGATATCGAATATATTGCTTCCCCCTACTTATACCTCCCGAGGAGATCACGAATGTAAAAATAGAGAGATTCGAGCGCGCACGGAGGCTTTCCGGCAGTCGTTCTTCCCGCGAACCATACGCGACTGGAACAGGAAAGGAAGGTAATGACAGTGGCACGTAAATTGCCCTCTGCCACACACCGTTGGGTGGCCTGCGGAGTGTAAATGTAGATGTAGATGTAGATATTACAAATAGTAGGAAAAGCAGATGTGACTGAGAGTCAGAAGAAGAATCCAAAGGAAATGTAATTCATCCACTACAGAAGTGACTTAAAAGGCATTTGTTCGATCGATTCTTGAGTATCGTGCATTCATCTGGGTGCTTCACTTTTACTCTCAGGCAGTGTAAATACCGATGGATTACATTTAAGAACAATTTAAATTGGGACCATCAAGCAGAAAATGTTGTTTGGAAGGCGAACCAGAGACGGTGTTTCATAGGAAGAAGATTTAGAAGATGCAATAACTCTACTGAAGAGACTGTCTACACTACATTAGTATGTCTCTTAGTGAAGTATTGCTGCACAGTATGGCATCCTTACCAGATGTGATTGACGGAGTGCATCGAAAAAGTTCTAAGTACGCCAGCTCTTTTTGTATTATGGCGAAATAGGAGAGAGTGTGGTACGAGAGGTGGGGTGGCACTCATAAAATATTTTGTTGACTCCCACTTACAGGAGTTAAAATGGCCATCGTAATAAAATAAGGTATATCACAGCTCGCGCAAAAGAATTTTGGTGCTCATTTTCTGCACCTACTATTCGAGAATGAAACGGTCGACAAATAGATTGAAAGCGGTTCTATGAACTCTCTGTCAAGCAGTTAAGTGTTCATTCGATGTAGATGTAGATGCAGAATTAGGAGCGACTACTTCTAATAACAGATACCTCTTTTTAATCTTCGCTTCATCAAGAAACTGCCGACAATTATAAATTAGTAATCTACGATGCGAAACTTCAAGTTCCGACAATCATTGACGAACAAATAAGACATGCGTGCACAATGCCCACCTGTGAGACACTCATGTAATTTGCAAAGTAATTGTCAGTTCGAAACAGTTTAACAAATCATGGTTGCAAAGTGTTAACACGATTTATTTACAGAAAAATTGAAGCATCGGTAGAAGCCGACCTTGGGAAAGATCAGTCTGGGTTCTGAAACTCGCGAGGAAATACTGACTATACAAATTATCTCAGAAGAAAGATATAAAAATGGCTAACCTAAGTTAGTAACATTTGTAAATTTAGAATAATCTATTGACACTGGTGACTGGAGTACACCATTTGAAATTCTCAAGGTAGCAGAGATCAATTACAGGAAGCGAAATGTTATCTATAACTTCTCGAACAACCAGTCTGAATTTATGGGAGTCAAAGTACAAGAAAGAGAAACTGTAGTTGAGAAGGTAGTGAGACATGTTTATAGCCTATCCTCCACGTTATCCCGTCTGTACAATAAACAAACAATAAAGGAAACCAAGGAGAAATTGGAAAGGAGAATTAAAATTCAATCATAAGAAATTTTTAAAGAATTGAGGTTCGTCGATGACGTTGTACTTTCTTTCAGAGAAGGACTTGGAAATTCAGTTGAATGAAAATTAACACAAGTAAAACAAGAATGATGGACTCTCGTCAAATCAAATCAGGTGATGCTGAGGAAGTGAGATTAGTAAATGAGACACTAAAAGAATCAGATGAGTTTTACTAATGGGTAGAAAAATAGTTGACGACATCCGAAGTCGATATTCGACAAAAGAAGAAAGTACAAAAATGCTCATGGAAATTCAGGAATACATAAATAAAGTCATTTACGAAGGAAATAAATAGGAAGTGTAGGGAAGCTAACGTGAAAGGGCTGCATTAAAAGTGTGAAAAAATCGAAAAATAAATAACTGCCGGAAGGATTGACACAGCATATCGAGAAGTGAAGGCAAGGACGGCAACATAAAGTGTGCAGTGGGTACTCCACTGCTAAATGCAGAGGAGAGAGAGGATAGGTAGAAGGAGTACATCGCAGGCGTATTAAGGGGGAGAAATTGTCTGTTGACGTGATAGAAGGAGAAACAGGAATTGACAGGGAAGAGATAGCGACAAGGGCAAGAATTATCGGAGAATCAGGCTAACAACTCATGCATCCAAGTTGCTGACAACAATAATATACAGAACAATGGAAAAGAAAATTGAGGATCTGTTAGATGACGATTAGTTTGCCTTTCGGAAAGGTGAAGGCACCAGCGAGGCAATTCTGACATTTCGCTTGATAATCGAAGAAATATTGAAGAAAAATCAAGGTATATTTGTAGTTTTTGTCGACCTGTAAAAAGCTTGAGACAGTGTAAAATATTTCCAGTTGTTCGAAATTCTAAGAAAAATAAGGGTAAGCTATAGGAAAGACGGGTAATATACATTATGCAAAAGACCTAAAAGGGAACAATGAGACTGGAAAACTAAGAACGAAGTGCTCGGATTAAAAGACGGGGCTGTAATCTTTTCGCTCCCTCCTATTCAATGCATACGCCGAAGAAGCAAAGACAGAAATAGAAGAAAGGTTGAAGAGTTCGATTAAAATTCAAGGAGAAATGATATGAATGATATGATTCGCTGATGACATTGCTATGATCAGTGAAAGTGAAGAAGAATTACATGATGTTAAATGTCGTGTTACTAGGGCCTCCCGTCGGGTAGACCGTTCGCCGGGTGTCTTTCGACTTGACGCCACTTCGGCGACTTGCGCGTCGATGGGGATGAAATGATGATATTTAGCACAACACAACACCCAGTTCCTGAGCGAAGAACATCTCCGATCCAGCCGGGAATCGAACCCGGGCCCTTAGGACTGATTGTCTGTCGCGCTGACCACTTTTTTTAACATTTATTTATTGGCAATCTATTTGGATACAAAATTAGGCAGTTCACAAACACTAAATGAAATGCATCCTCTGAAAAAAAATCATCGTAAAACAAATCACAAATTTAATTGAACAGGGATGTTGTTTATTTATTTATTTATTTTCAATAAAGATCACTGTGTTAAAAGGAACATGTAGATCATTTCATGGTATAGTATGTGCATTACATATTGAGTGGTGAGAGAAGCGGTGGGTTCATTATCAGCTGTCAAATGTGCACACCGACTGCACCCGGCACATCCCAACTGCGTGGGGGGTCGAGGAAGACTGCCTGAAGATAGTTGGCAAAGGTTTTCCGATAGTGTGACCATCTATGAACCTCATTGTGGGCTTACTGCAAGAAATACCAAAAGTCAAGTCGCGACTTGGCAGCTTCCCCATAGAGGTACGCGATCGTCCAACCTTTGACCCAGATGATGGACTGTGATTTAGTCGCCGGAAAGTAGTCACTCTCCGGATTTAAGAAGGAAGCAGGTGTAATATGTTGCGGGGTTACACGGAGGTAGCAAGCCACCATCTGTCTTCCCAGGAGCCAGACGTCCTCCACCGCGATACAAGTTAAGCGGTGATGGTCGTCATCCACTTGGCGACATTTCGGGCATAGTGGAGTGTCCACTAGTCCAATTGCATGGGGCCTTTGGTTGGTGGTGAACTTGCCACAGGCGACAGAGAACCACAGTGCCCGAACGAAGGTAGGAAGGAATTTTTGGTGCACATGTCTCCAAATCTTCGGCCAATGCAACCTGGGGTGTTTGAGTTCAATGACATTACGACTTATCCGCCGTAGCAGCCTAACATAAAAATCCTTCGCGCATGGCGGTCTCGTGCGCGGAAGCTCGTCTTTGATATAACTAAGTTCCACGAAAAATGTTTATACATGCGCAAAATGTGGCGTAATGTTGCCCACCGCCACCGGAGGTGTGAGGGACGCTGGAACCAGGAGATCCAGTAGGCGGGATGTAAGGGAATCACCCCCGCTGCGCCATTGCTTGCACATTCGTGGCTGGAACGAGCGCCGTCGCTCGGCAGTGAACATTCGTTAAATCCGAGTCCCCCCTTGTCCGTAGGGAGCGTGAGCGTTGCGTATCGCACCTTGAGGGGCGATCCAATCATCACAAAATAGCCTAGTGCTGATTGAAGTCGACGTCCGAGCGTGAGTGGTAGGGGCAGGATCTGCGAAATATGAATGGTGATTCGAGAAACCACATAAGTGTTCAGATACTCGACTCGCTGCAAAGGATCAAGGCGCCGTAGGAGATGTTGTCGGACCATGGTACGTGTTGTCTGTAAAATACGTCGGTAGTTAACTGCCGCAGTATGTTTTACAGATGAGGTAAAGTCTATGCTGAGATAGCGGAATCGTTGCACATAAGGAAACTGACTGATTTCTTCCGGCGTAAGGCCCCTTCCAACATGCATTGCCGCCGATTTGTTCATGTTCACTGCACTACCCATCGTCACACTGTGATCCAACAACAGTTCAAGGACCGTCTTCACATCTTCCTCAGACCGAACGAGCAGCAGGAGGTCGCCCGCATAGGCACGATATTTGAAGGTGTAGCCCCGTAGTTCCCTCCCAGAAAGAGAATTTGTTAGCCTCCCAATTAATGGTTCCAACGCTGTCGCGAACAGCAGCATCGAAAGAGGGCAGCCCTGGCGAATGGATCGTCGAATTTGAATGGGCCCTGCTATACGCCCATTAACCTGTACCAAGGATTGTGCGCCCCCATAAATCCATCTAATAAGACCAGTAAAACGGTCTGGAACTCCCATTTGTTCCAGTACAGCATACAGATAGTTGGGCGCACCTTATCAAAAGCACTGTCAAAATCAACCGCCACCATCGCCGGTTTAAGCCGGCACTCCTCCGCCAGCGCTATCACATCACGGCATTCGCCAGTAGCTGTTTGCACATTCACCGATCCACCCGGTGTCGTCTGTTCTGGAGAGAGAACGCTACGAATTAACATACGACATCGGGACGCTAGGAACCGTGCAAAGATCTTATAGTCGACATTAGGCAGGGTGATGGGGCGATAATGTGTGACCGTAATTCCTGGCTTCGGTTTATGTAGCACCAAGAGGCCTTCCATAAAAGCCGGTGGAATAGGCGCATCGGAATTTAACATCTCGTTGTACATTTCCGTCCATCGCGGTGCCATTTCGTTGCGAAATTCTCGATAAAATTCAGCAGGAAGCCCATCAACGCCTGAGGACCGATTCAACGCACATTGTGCGATCGCATCATGTACTTCCTCACAGCTAATGGCTTCCAGTAAGGTTCCCGCGGCTTCCACCGTCAGTGTACGGGAGACGTACGTGGTTATACGGTCGAGGTCATCAACAGGGGCTGCTTCTTCCCGATAGATGTGTTGGTAATGGGCGACGAATGCAGAGACAATGTCCGCTTGACGCGTCACTCTTCGGTCTTCGCGGGTAATTAATTCCCGTACCAAAACGCGTCGTCGGTGCTTTCGTTAATTCACGACGTGGTGCATGGAAGGAATCTCGTGCCTTGTATCGTGACATCTGGCGCGTACCATGGTTCCCTGAAGATGTTTCCGAGCTAAAGCCACTAGTTTAGCTTTTATCCTTTTGCGTTCGATCCAGATGTCCTGTCCCGGCGGACCATCATCCAGGTCGCGCACTGCTGCAAAATAAAAGTCGGTCGTACGGCGGCGCCATTCTGTCATCTCCTTGCTATGTGAGATGAACGTACCGCGAAGCGCCGGTTTAGCACAAGTCAGCCACCAATCAAGCATCGTCGCATACCTTCCAACCCTTCGCTCGCACATCGTCCATGTCTCAAGGATCCGTTGACGGCATTCGGGATCATGTAGATGTTGAATGTTTAGTTTCCACGGGGCCTTACTGTTCCACACCTCTCTTCGGGGAAGAAGCACCGTACAGATGTAAGCGCTGTGATCGGAAAATGCCAATGGCCAGCGTTCCGCGTCCTGGACATCATTTGCATGAGCCCGTGAGATATAAATGCGATCTAATCTGCTCGCCGAACGACTTGTCACATAGGTGTATCCCGGTGCATCTCCATGTCGTAATACCTACGTGTCACTAAGTACAAAGTCGTTGACAACGATTCGAAACTCCTGGCTGATCTTTGCTTGCGGCCATTGGTCTTTCTGGCAGAGAACACAGTTGGAATCTCCACCAATTATTACACATTCATAACGTCCATGGAATAGTGGGGCAATGCCTTCTGCATAAAATCGCGCCCTTTCCCGCCGCCGATTATTTCCCGACGGTGCATAAAGACTGATGATGCGTGTCCCAAACGTCGTGAAAGCCATTCCCCTGGCCGACGGAAGATAACACACGTTTTCCTTTGGGAAGCCATCTCGCACGTAAACTTCCACCCCACTCCTATTGTAATCTCCATGTGACGAATAGGATTGGTAGCCTGCGATGTATGGGTGTGCAGCTATGTGGACTTCCTGCAGCAAAGCAATATCCACATCAGATGCCCAAATCGTTTCCTTCAGTAGGTGTATTTTGGCCGGTGAACGCACATCATTTACATTTAATGTCGCAATACGGTTCGCATGGCGTTGAATCCCACTCTGTAGAGGCGCAACAACATCTCCCTGCATCGGCGCTGGGGGCTGAGAAGACGTTCTCACGCCCCTTTCCCTTCACCTTCAGCAATTATTAGGCCGTCTTCGTGAGTGCCGGCTGCCTCTGTATGACGTCCGGCGCCTCCTCAATATCCTCATACCACATCTTTTCATGCAGTGATATATTCGTGTCCATAGCCACAGCATCTGCGTCTGGAGAGCCAACTGGCTGTGATTCCTCTTCAGCATCACCACGTTCCGGTACCGTCAATGTGACAGACCGCTGCGGGTCTGATCGAACAGTTTCCATTGCCTCATCCTGTTTCGTAGAGGCTGCTGTGTCGTCTTGGTCCACAGGCACATCGTCGTTGGGGCAAGGGGAGTCATCCCGAGGAGATGTCGTGCGACGCCGCCGTTTCCTCCTTTTCGGGGAACGTTGTTTGCATGATCTTCCTTCCGTGTCCTCAGATTGTAGGGAATCACGGCTGCCCGACAGAAAAGCATCCGTAGGAACTGGAAGTGTTTCGAGTCCCATCGTTGTACTTGGCGGGAGTTCGGTCTCATCAGATGTTGTCGCCGTAGATTGTATGCTCGATGGAGCAGCATCCTCTGTCATCCCGACGTCTGCTACAAGGTTTCGGAGAGTGCCATCTTGATCTTCCACCGGGGCTGTGTCCATTCGGTCATCAGCGGACGCAGTTGAGGGCTTTGGCATAGGTGATCGGTAGTACTGTCATCGCCGGCGACGGCTCCCGCACATCTGAAGGCAGTTGCGTATTCCGCCGTTGCATACAGTTCGACCTGAGGTGTCCCTCCTGGCCACAGCCACAACATGTACGTGGTTGACCATCGCAAATCACCACCGCCCGACAACCACCAATTGTCAGATAGGACGGTACATGTTCCTGAAGATCAATAGTGATCTGTCGCTCTCTGTTAAGAACGTGGTACGTGGCGAATTGTGTCCAGCGTTCTGCCGTGTGACGATGTACCGTGCCGTATGGCTTAAAAGCCTCGACAACTTCATCAGCCGGGAGCTCAAATGGCAGCTCAAAAACACGTATTGTCCGTACACCCAGACCAGCATGTTCTACAGTTACCGTGCCGACATTCCCGTTACTATGGCAAAATCGGAGACCTGCTTTTGTCGCCTGTAGAATTCTCTCACACACCGCGTCATTTACCATCTTAACATACACCGTTGGACTAATGATGGACAGGTGAATTCCGACAATATCGTTTGGCGGTATCTTAACTTCCTCTCGAATGAATCGTTCCACTGCTAAAGCCTTTGGTCGTTCGTAGTCTTTGCAGAAATTAAATCGTAATGTAGTTTTCCTGTACTTGTTCGCGATGATCGTTGTTACTAGCTCGCGCGCAGACAAAGTCCACAAGTAAACAAACACTCGCACACGCCACACAGGCGGAAGTATCGGACCTCAGCTTCGCACGGCCGCTAGCGTCGAACTGTCCACTCAGCCACCGGGGGCGGACACAGGATCGGTTGAAAGGAATGAACAGTCTGATGGGTGCAGAATATGCTTTCAGACAAATTCTGTGAAAGGCGAAAGTAATGAGATGCAACAGAAATGGGAAAGCAAGAAGCTCAGGATCAGAATTGGGGAGCACGATTTAGATGAAGTTAATGAATTCCGCTCCCTAGACAGCAAAATAACCCCTGATGGACGAAGCAAAAAGGACATAAAAAGCAGACTAGCACTGGCAAAAAGGGCATCCAGGCAAAAAGAAGTCTACTAGTATCAAACATAGGACTCAATTTGAGGAAGAAATTTCTGAGAATGTACGTTCGGAGCACAGTATTGTATGGTAGTGAAACATGGACGGTGGGAAAACCGGAACAGAAGAGAATCGAAGCATTTGAAATGTGGTGCTGCAGAAGAATGTTGAAAATTAGGTGGACTGATAATGTAAGGAATTTGGGAGATTCTCCGCAGAAGCGACGAGGAAAGGAATATATGGAAAACACTGACAATAAAAAGGGCCATGTTATAGTACATTTGTTAAGACATCAGGGAATAACTTCCGTGGTACCAGAGGGAGCTCTAGAGGGTAAAAACTGAAGACGAAGACCGAGACTGAAATACGTCCAGCAAATAATCGAGGATGTAGGTTGCAGGTGCCGTTCTGAGACGAAAAGTTTGGCACAGGAGAGGAATTCGTGGCGGGCCGCATCAAACTAGTCAGAAGACTGATGACTCAAAAAAATCCGAAGTGGGAAGGATGCAAAATGCAGACCGCCAATGGCAAGGAAAGTGTTACTAAAAAGATAAATTTGTTAACATCAGATATAAGTTTAAGAGGTTAAGGAGTCTTTTCTGAAAGTATTTATCTGTAGTGCCTCTCATGGAACTGAAACGTGGAAGCAAATAGAACAGACAAGGTGAGTATAGACGTTTTTGAGATGTGGGGCTGCAGAAGAATGCTGAAAAGTAAACGGGTAGACTGGATAATTAATGATGAGGTGCTGCATCAAATTGGGGGGAAAAGTTGTGGGACAACTTTTCTAAAAGAGGCGATCGGTTGATAGAGAATTTTTAAAGCTGTTGCCCTTACCTCTCGATCTACATCTACATCCATACTCCGCAAGCCACCTGACGGTGTGTGGTGGAGGGTACCTTGAGTACCTCTATCGGTTCTCCCTTCTATTCCAGTCTCGTATTGTTCGAGGAAAGAAAGATTGTCGTTATGCCTCTGTGTGGGCTCTAATCTCTCTGATTTTATCCTCATGGTCTCTTCGCGAGATATACGTAGGAGGGAGCAATATACTGCTTGACTCCTCGGTGAAGGTATGTTCTCGAAACTTCAACAAAAGCCCGTACCGAGCTACTGAGCGTCTCTCGTGCAGAGTCTTCCACTGAAGTTTATCTCTCATCTCAGTAACGCTTTCGCGATTACTAATGATCCTGTAACGAATCGCGCTGCTCTCCGTTGGATCTTCTCTATCTCTTCTATCAGCCCATCTGGTACGGATCCCACACCGGTGAGCAGTATTCAAGCAGTGGGCGAATAAGTGTACTGTAACCTACTTCCCTTGTTTTCGGATTGCATTTCCTTAGGATTCTTCCAATGAATCTCAGTCTGGCATCTGCTTTACCGACGATTAATTTTATATTCAAAATGGCTCTGAGCACTATGGGACTTAACATCTATGGTCATCAGTCCCCTAGAACTTAGAACTACTTAAACCTAACTAACCTAAGGACAGCACACAACACCCAGCCATCACGAGGCAGAGAAAATCCCTGACCCCGCCGGGAATCGAACCCGGATTAATTTTATATGGTAATTTCATTTTAAATCACTCCTAATGCCTATTCCCAGATAATTTATGGAATTAACTGCTTCCAGTTGCTGACCTGCTACTATCCGGGACGTATCGTTGTACATGCTTAGGATTTCCAACATTGGCGGTTAGTACAAACAGAAATTGAATTGACAGCTAAGCCCTCTCAAATCAGCTACCAAGGCTTTTCACTTCCGCGTCGGTAACTTCTTCCGCTGTGCGATTTTTAACACAGCAATGATGACATTGACTTTCCGCGCAACATACGTTGTCAACAAGTCACAAATTTCTGACAAAGGCAAAGCACTGGAGTCGTCTTGTGCATCCAGCTTCCGGAATAAGTGTAACTTGTCAGGAGACGATTAGGGTAAAAAAAATAAAAATTGACAAAAACGTTGTTGACCTAGTGAGGGTTTCCGAAGGTCCCGAAAATGACTCTTCAATTATTGCTGGTGGACTTTCCATTTCTTTGAAATTTCACTAAGACTGTTGGTGGAGGAAAATGCGATGGCGCTGAGGGGTGATGGTGTTTTTGATGTTTTAGCTACTGTTCTTGCGGCTCTCATCGAAACAGTGTCAGTTGCCCTGGTGACGTTACCCTTTAGCTTCTCTTTCTTTATGAATAAACTTCAGAATGTTCGGATCAGTAAAGCAGTGCGTCGATTTGTAAGCCTTCTCACTGTTTCCGTTAGTGTGCAACACGTTATTTATTTGCTGAATTGAAATACTCACAAAAACTTTTCAAGAATGTAACAGGACAGTCGTAACACAAATGACAGTTGTGGATACAGGCCCAGTCTAGTCTGTAATGCTGACTGACACTTCGTAGTGTAGCTGGGCTGTCGTATCATAGCGCAACGCATCCGGTAAGAAGACGGACGAATTCGTAGTCACACTGACAGCCGTAGCACAACCAGGCTACCGTATCACTGGGCACAGTTTTTGAGGAGCTGACAGCTAAATCTGTATTCTTAAGTTGGTCGACGTGGATGAATACTATGGCCCTCGACCTTTATTTGCAGCGTTGAAAGGAGCCTTGGCAGTAAAGTGGCATACTCATGTGACTTCTTGTAGTTGGCCGCTTGTAGAGACACCGTGGACAGATCTTCCCTGTCAAGTGAGTGATAGTTACGCTGGCCGGCGTATCATTTCTAGATGTAGAGGAGACTACACTCAGAATATCTGTGTGGAATCTAAAGAAGGGAGAGATTCAGCTGCTGTTATTGTTGTGGTCTTCAGTCCAGGGACTGATTTGATGCAGCTCTCCATGCTTCTCTATCCTGTGTAAGCTTCTTCATTTCCAAGCAGCTACTGCACCATACATCCTTCTGAATCAGCTTAGTGTATTGATCTCTTGGTGTCCCTCTACGATTTTTAAAGTCTACACTGCCCACCAATACTAAATTGGTGATCCCTTGATGCCTCAGAACATGTCCTACCAACCGATCCCTTCTTCTCGTCAAGTTCTGCCACAAATTCCTCTTCTCCCCAATTCTATTCAGTACCTCCTCATTAGTTCCATGATCTACCCATCTAATTTTCAACATTCTTCTGTAGCACCACATTTCGAAAGCTTCTATTCTCTTCTTGTCTAAACTATTTATCGTCTACGTTTCAGATTCTTACATGGCTACACTCCATACAAATACTTTGAGAAAAGACTGCCTGCCACTTAAATCTGTACACGATGTTAACAAATTTCTCTTCTTCAAAACGCTTTTCTTTCCATTGCCAGTCTACATTTTATATCCTCCCTACTTTGAACATTATCAGTTATTTTGCTCCCCAAATCGCAAAACTCATCTACTACTTTAAGTGTCTTATTTCCTAATCTAATACCCTTAGCATCACATGATTTAGTTAGACTACATTCCACTACGCTCGTTTTGCTTTGATGGTGTTCATCATATAGCCTCCTTTCAAGACACTGTCTATTCCGCTCAACTGCTCTTTCAGGTCCTTTTCTGTCTCTGACAGAATTACAATGTCATCGGCAACCCTCAAAGTTTTTATTTCTTCTCCGTGGATTTTAATTCCTGCTGCAAATTTTTCCTTTTGTTTCCTTTACTGCTTGCTCAATATACAGATTGAATAATATCGGAGAGAGGCTACAAGCCTGTCTAACTCCCTTCTCAACCGCTGCTTCCCTTTCGTGCCCCTCGACTCTTATAACAGCTATCTGGTTCGTGTACAAATTGTAAATAGCCTTTCGCTCCCTGTATTTTACCCCTGCCACCTTCAGAATTTGAAAGAGAGTATTCCAGTCAACATTGTCAAAAGCTTTCTCTAAGTCTACAAATGCTAGAAATGTAGGTTTGCCTTTCCTTAATCTATCTTCAAAGATAAGTCGTAGGGTCAGTATTGCCTCCTGTGTTCCGACGGAAACCAAACTGATCTTCCCCGACGTCGGCGTACTACCAGTTTTTGCATTCGTCTGTAAAGAATTCGTATTAGTATTTTGCAGCCGTGATTTATTAAACTGATAGCTCGGTAATTTTCACACCTGTCAACACCTGCTTTCTTTGGGATTGGAATTATATTCTTCTTGAAGTCTGAGGGTATTTCGCCTGTCTCATACATCTTGCTCACCAGACGGTAGAGTTTTGTCAAGGCTGGCTCTCCCAAGGCTGTCAGTAGTTCTAATGGAATGTTGTCTACTCCTGGGGCCCTGTTTCGACTTAGATCTGTCACTGCTCTGTCAAATTCTTCACGCAGTATATCTCCCATTTCATCTTCACCTACATCCTCTTCCATTTCCATAATATTGCCCTCAAGTACGTCACCCTTGTATAGACCCTTCCACCTTTCTTCTTTCCCTTTCTCTGAAAAAAAACAGCAACACTATGTCTCACACCACTTGACGTGTCAGTGTTTAAGACCCTCGCAGACGAAGGAGACAGACGTTACAGACAAGTTCTGTCTACGAGGCACGGCAAAATGAGGCGAAATTCGGCTTCATGTACATAATTTGACAGAGATGCCAAAAGAGCGCGTGCTAACCAATTCGCGCATACTACGGGTAAGATATTACAATGTCTCGTCAAGGGCGGGAATGGTAGACTACTGCAGGTGCGAGGTCAAAATAGGAATCAATCGTTAAATCAGTATACAAAAATAACCTGTTGATAAGGAAGTGAACAGTAACAGATACTAGTGATAAGGTCATCTGCTGACAAGAAACGATTTAGAATATTCAGATAAACCACAAAAAAGTGTATGTATACGTGGTACACCTTGTTTCTGGAAAAGATGTTTTGTGTCAGTTTGTGTCATTCGTATTATTAATCAACTTAATATACTAATCCAACGGTATATGACTGTATTTGCAGATGAAGGTAACATCTCGATATTCCTCTTGAGCGACAGACGAAATTACTAAGCTGCCTTCAGCCTGGATGACATTTTACTATTGTGACAATTCCCTCTCTGCAGAAGCTTTTCCACAAGACATACACTACTGGTCATTAAAATTGCTACACCACGAAGATGACGTGCTACAGACGCGAAATATAACCGACACGAAGAAGATGCTGTGATATGCAAATGATTAGCTTTTCAGAGGATTCACACAAGGTTGGCGCCGGTGGCGACACCTACAGTGAGCTGACATGAGGAATTCCAACCGAATTCTCATACACAAACAGTAGTTGGCCGGTTAGTTCAAATGGCTCTGAGCACTATGCGACTTAACTTCTGAGGTCATCAGTCGCCTAGAACTTAGAACTAATTAAACCTAACTAACCTAAGGACATCACACACATCCATTCCCGAGGCAGGATTCGAACCTGCGACCGTAGCGGTCGCTCGGTTCCAGTTGGCCGGCGTTGCCTGGTGAAACGTTGTTGTGATGCCTCGTGTAAGGAGGAGAAATGCTTACCATCACGTTTCCGACTTTGATAAAGGTCGGATTGTAGCCTATCGCGATTGCGGTTTATTGTATCGCGACATTGCTGCTCGCGATAGCCGAGATCCAATGACTGTTAGTAGAATATTGAATCGGTGGGTTCAGGAGGGTAATACGGTACGCCGTGCTGGATCCCAACGGCCTCGTATCACTAGCAGTCGAGATGACAGGCATCTTATCCGCATGGCTGTAACGGATCGTGCAGCCACGTCTCGATCCCTGAGTCAACAGATGGGGACGTTTGCAAGACAACAACCATCTGCACGAACAGTTCAACGACGTTTGCAGCAGCATGGACTATCAGCTCGGAGACCATGGCTGCGGTTACCCTTGACGCTGCATCACAGACAGGAGCGCCTGCGATGGTGTACTCAACGACGAACCTGAGTGCACGAATGGCAAAACGTCATTTTTTCGGATGAATCCAGGTTCTGCTTACAGCATCATGATGGTCGCATCCGTGTTCGGCGACATCGCGGTGAACGCACATTGGAAGCGTGTATTCGTCATCGCCATACTGGCGTATTACCCGGCGTGATGGTATGGGGTGCCATTGGTTACACGTCTCAGTCACCTACTGTTCGCATTGACGGCACTTTGAACAGTGGACGTTACATTTCAGAGGTGTTACGACCCGTGGTTCTACTCTTCATTCGATCCCAGCGAAATCCTACGTTTCAGCAGGATAATGCACGACCGCATGTTGCAGGTCCTGTACGGGCCTTGCTGAATACAGGAAATGTTCGACTGCTGCCCTGGCCAGCACATTCTCCAGATCTCTCACCAACTGAAAACGTCTGGTCAATGGTGGCCGAGCAACTGGCTCGTCACAATACGCCAGTCACCACTCTGTGGTATCGTGTTGAAGCTGCATGGGCAGCTGTACCTGTACACGCCATCCAAGCTCTGTTTGACTCAATGTCCAGGTGTATCAAGACTGTTATTACGGCCAGAGGTGGTTGTTCTGTGTACTGATTTCTCAGGATCTATGCACCCAAACTGTGTGGAAATGTAATCACATGTCAGTTCTAATATAATATATTTGTCCAATGAATACCCGTTTATCATTTGCATTCCTTCTTGGTGTAGAAATTTTAATGGCCAGTAGCGTAGCTATTGTGTTTCAGACTTATTCAAGTTAACTTAAACCTTCCATAATTTAACATCATTTGTTTTCATAGTCGTCCTACAGTAGTGGCTAAGAAAATTTAATATCAATTCACTCAGTTGTCACGTTATAAATGTCTGCCAACCGCTTTCACCTTTACCATTTACGTTAACAGTTGAGTACAGTTGATTCAGTTATTGAAAACTGGGAAGTTAGATCTATCATATCACTGATATCGGGGTCGTTAGAGACGAAACAATAACTCAGTTGGATGTGGATGGAATGGGTAAGTTGCTCCAAGGTCGCCTAAAAAGATTTAAGAGATTATATGGACCTGCTCCGTCTGAACATGAAGCCAGTCTCACAAAAAAAATCTTTCTCATTGAATGATTTCGATCAATTTATGCAATCGAGTGGTTTTCTAGACTATCCTCACCTTTATAATTCAACGATCTTACTTATGTACCATTTCTGTCAGTATCTAGTAATGTGGAGTACTGCTTGCAAGATAGCGTTGTGCAAAAACTATTACGTGAAAATGTGTACTGAACTAATTAATTAGACGATTGACTTGTACGAAGATGGTTTGATAAGCCTGGTAAAAAAAGCAAGAAAAAATATTTGTTTCGTTAACAGCTCACCTTACTTTTCGGCATAGTCTCCTTTGAGGGACATACATTTGGTGCAGCGATTCTCTAGCTTTTTCGTCTCATCAGAAAAACAGATTCTGTCAAAATCTGCAAAATACTCGCTAACTGCAACTATCACTTCCTCGTTTGTTGAAAATTTCTTCCGAGTAAGCCAAAGTTTAAAGGTAGGGAACAGAAAGAAATCAGTTGAGGCTAAGTCCTCTGAACAGAACAAATCCCGAGACCAATTTATACTCTTTCGCTATTGTTATCGCTGATGTGTGAGATGGCGCATTATCATAGTGAACCTTGGTCATTTTTCAGCCAACGCAACTTTCAAACGATCCAGTAATGAAACATAACAGAGCCCAGTTGTGGTTCCGTCTTCTTCGGAGTAATGTATGAAGTTTAGGAATCCCAAAAAACCGTGTCCATCACCTTACCAGTTGACGAAATGGTCTTTTCTTTCTTCGGTGCATTTTCACCACCCTGTGTCCATTGTTTTGATTGCCGTTGTGACCATAATGTAAAATGATTGGTCTAGGTTTCATCAACAGCCACAAATGGGCGCAAAACGTCTTGCGGGTTGCGATCAAACATCGCGAGACATTGTGTTGAAACGTTGTGCCGGATACGCTTTTGGTCGACTGTAAGCAATCGTGGCACCCACCTCGCACAAAACTTCTTCATAAACAGTTCTCCATTAAGATTATTATGCACTCGCTGAGTTGAGATGCCTACAGTCGTAGCAATTTCACGAATTTTCATTCGACGGTCTTGCATTACCATATCACAGATTTTGTCAATGGTTTCCTTTATGGGGACCTCAGTTGGACGGCCGCAGTGTGCTTCGTCTTCGATGCTTGTCCCACCACGTTTAAATTCATGAATCCAAAAGTAAATTGTCTTGAAAGATGTTTCAGAGTCTGCTTGAACTTGATCCAGTTATGTTTTAATTTGTGCGGCAGTCCAATCGTTCAAATGAATGTGTTCAATAACAGCATGAAACTCGGTTTTCTCCATTTTTAATCACAGCCGACACACTGACCAATTGAGACGGCTGTCAACAATGAAATGCACGCTGTACAGTTTTGAAATTCTTTATACGATCTTTGGGAAATACAAGTATATATATCCACTTATAGTTGATAAATTAGAATACGTTTTTGTTATAATTTTCACGTTTTATTGGGGTTTTTGGGGTGTTTTCAAGATCAGCTCTTTCTTTCGTTTAAGATTCTACTACCATATCGCATTTTTTTGTTCCAGAGCCATCAATATAGCAAAAACAGTAAGCCTGGACGAGACGGGTTACACATGGCTTGTGAGAAGAGAGCCTGCTTCTGGACAAATGTGGTAAGCCAATCTGTAAAAGTTTTGTTTAATAAATAATTCAGCAGTTAAAAATTCACAAGGTTTTCCTGACTGTGTGAGAATCATGATTCATGATCCTGTGGATTACGTAGATTAATCAGTAGAGTGGAATTATCTGGTAACAAACTAAATTTGTTACGTCAAAAACAATTCACTGACGTAAGATGAAAACTGTTATCGTCAAGTCCCTGTTATTTTTACATATATTTATTTATCCTAGAACAGAGTAACAGTAGTGAAAAAATTTTCGCTATACTGAAATGAAAGTAATTAAAATTATAAGACATCTACTTTTAATGCTACGAAATTTAACTTGATTTGCTACTCAAAAATAGTAGAGTCGCGTAAGTTCTTTAAAATTTGGTATCAAGGGGATATTAGAAAGGGAGCTGACTTCACGCTATTGGCCACACCACCTCCACGATCGATATCACCGATAGGGGGCGTCTTGTTGGTTGCCATCCACTGTAATGACGTCGACATTAACGAAGTCTCATTTTAATGGTACATCACACTTTTATCACTACAGTGTTTCGTATCTACACAGGTGTGTGTTGTAATATGAGTAACCTTGCATAAACTTGCTACATCTGGTGATAGCATAGATTCTTCATTTGCAGCTATTGTGAAGTATATCGCAGAAGGTACTTCCCATTTTACCCTACATCATATTTCCTTCCCATTGTTTCCACAGATGAATGACAGGTAAAATGACTGTTGCGGCCCTGTGTCTGTAGCAAACTCTTATTTGCACAATCCATACGCTAGCAATGTATGAGAGACTGCAGGATATTAGTAGATCACGCACTGGAACTTGCTTTTTGATAGACTGCAAGTAGATTTTCGAGAAATGTTCTACGCATCTTTCTGCTGTTCCCTGTCAGTTCATGAACCTCAGCATTCCTCTGATATTGTTTCAGAAATCCAACAAATTTTCAGCGTCCTTTTATGTAGCTGGCCATTATCTTTTAACAAACTTCAGGGCGAGTATCATCAAAGTTATAGTATACGCTGTACTAGTATCTTCACACGTAAATGAACTGCCGTTTCCCAACACGTTATGAACGTATTGCTAGAGTCAGTAACCAGTTTACGGTCTTGGGAAAGTCATGAAAGACCTGAAGCTAACATTAAACCAAAAGAAGGACAGTGATGTGGAAACATTAAGGATAAAACCCTGTATAACTGAAATTAGCGAATTCAGTGGACACACAAGTAGAAAGCACATCTCGTCTCAACATTTACATGCTCACGCCGAAGCTCCAAATAAAACAAATTTTGTCGTGAGATGGTTATGATATGGGCTCATACAGAAGAGCCACCGGCAAGTTTAAATATATTCCCATTTGCGTCTTGCCATATCTGTGACGAATTTGTAGCGTTGTGTCGTCGTGGTAATCATAAAATAATACTAAATAAGGACGTTTAATGAAAAGCAAGTATAATGGTCTATATAAAAATACCTACATATAGTTCTCAGCACCACCAGTGACTTATTTTGTCACTGCTAAACAACTGATTACTTTGTGTTGACTAATTACTAAATCTAGTATTTGGACAGGAATTTGTTACCGCAAAAAGTCATTCTGACACCAGAACTAAAAATCTCTCACAAATCCTTCAGAATTCTATTGTTGATTTACAAAGCAGTCAGATGCATGGGTACATGTGTTTTCAACAACTTGTGACAGTCTATTACATTTCTTGTGAGAAAGATTGGGCAATTTAAGAGTTAATGAAATAGCTTTCTACTGACTTCCTCATTGTAATCCATTGCAGACTATATTCACTACAATTCTGTAAACAATGTTAAAATGATGTAACTTTCTTTTTCCTTATAATGGGATATAATCTTTTATCATATAGTATTTCTTAACTAAGTCACACTGTTGTGTTGTACTTAAATAAAATGTCCAGCTCCGACTTTGTTCCAGAGCCCAGAAACTCCTCTCGGTTGTATACAGGGTGTTACAAAAAGGTACGGCCAAACTTTCAGGAAACATTCCTCACACACAAATAAAGAAAAGATGTTATGTGGACATGTGTCCGGAAACGCTTAATTTCCGTGTTAGAGCTCATTTTAGTTTCGTCAGTATGTACTGTACTTCCTCGATTCACCGCCAGTTGGCCCAATTGAAGGAAGGTAATGTTGACATGCGACTCATTGCTCTACAGTACTAGTATCAAGCACATCAGTACGTAGCATCAACAGGTTAGTGTTCATCACGAACGTGGTTTTGCAGTCAGTGCAATGTTTACAAATGCGGAGTTGGCAGATGCCCGTTTGATGTATGGATTAGCACGGGGCAATAGCCTTGGCGCGGTACGTTTGTATCGAGACAGATTTCCAGAACGAAGGTGTCCCGACAGGAAGACGTTCGAAGCAATTGATCGGCGTCTTAGGGAGCACGGAACATTCCAGCTTCTGACTCGCGACTGGGGAACACCTAGAACGACGAGGACACCTGCAATGGACGAGGCAATTCTTGATGCAGTTGACGATAACCCAAATGTCAGCGTCAGAGAAGTTGCTGCTGTACAAGGTAACGTTGACCACGTCACTGTATGGAGAGTGCTACGGGAGAACCAGTTGTTTCCGTACCATGTACAGCGTGTGCAGGCACTATCAGCAGCTGATTGGCCTCCACGGGTACACTTCTGCGAATGGTTCATCCGACAATGTCTCAGTCCTCATTTCAGTGCAAATGTTCTCTTTTACGGATGAGGCTTCATTCCAACGTGATCAAATTGTAAATTTTCACAATCAACATGTGTGGGCTAACGAGAGTCCGCACGCAATTGTGCAATCACGTCATCAACACAGATATTCTGTGAAAGTTTGGGCAACCATTGTTGCTGATGTCTTGATTGGGCCCCATGTTCTCCCACCTACGCTCAATGGAGCACGTTATCATGATTTCATACGGGATACTCTACCTGTGCTGCTAGAACATGTGCCTTTACAAGTACGACACAACATGTGGTTCATGCACGATGGAGCTCCTGCACATTTCAGCCGAAGTGTTCGTACGCTTCTCAACAACAGATTCGGTGACCGATGGATTGGTAGAGGCGGACCAATTCCATGGCCTCCACGCTCTCCTCACCTCAACTCTCTTGACTTTCATTTATGGGGGCATTTGAAAGCTCTTGTCTACGCAACCCCGGTACCAAATGTAGAGACTCTTCGTGCTCGTATTGTGGACGGCTGTGATACAATACGCCATTCTACAGGGCTGCATCATCGCATCAAGGATTCCATGCGACGGAGGGTGGATGCATGTATCCTCGCTAACGGAGGACATTTTGAACATTTCCTGTAACAAAGTGTGTGAAGTCACGCTGGTACGTTCTGTTGCTGTGTGTTTCCATTCCATGATTAATGTGATTTGAAGAGAAGTAATAAAATGAGCTCTAACATGGAAAGGTAGCGTTTCCGGACACATGTCCACATAACATATTTTCTTTCTTTGTGTGTGAGGAATGATTCCTGAAAGTTTGGCCGTACCATTTTGTAACATCCTGTATACGAAGTAGATTTACATAATTGAATTTGAAGTCCGCCAAAATAAACAGCGCACTTAAAAACAGAATGCCGTCACAATAAATTCTGGCGATAGTGATAAAGAATGTTTGAGCATTCCAGTTTTGGTAATATTTTTACTTAATACTTTGTCTTATAAAGAACTGAGTCCTCATAATGTCTTTTCGTAATCGAGACATCTGAAACGAAATTGCTGCCCTTACATGTACGATATTTGAGTCATGTAAGATAAAAGAAACCTTCGCGATACAGCGTCAATATGCACCTCCAGATTTCCGTTACTAGGTCACTAATGTCTTGCGCGACTTCCTTTTGCAGCTCTCCATCCTGCTCGTCGCCGCAGGCTGCAACGCCGACGAAGCTTCTGGAGCGACGAACAGCGTCACAGTCACGTCTAACTTCGTTCCATTCTACAGCCACCCTCATATCCACGCCGTTCAGAGATTACTGAAGGTAACTCCTCTCTTACTATAAGCGCCACATTAACTGCAGTTCGTTTGATTGCTGTTGCTGATTTTTGGTATTCAACGAATTATCATTTTGCAGCCTCTTATCAGCGGAAAGGTCAAACTCGTTGTTCGATCAATCATCTAAATTATTATTCCTACTACAAGAATTCAGTTAACAATATCAAATCTCCGCCTAAGGTTGCTGCTACACTTTTAATTTTAGAGATTTCAGTGTGTCTACAGTAACAGAAAAAAATGCCACATCACCCACAGACACCCATAGTGAGTCAGGAGGAAAGGTAAATGCTTTGAGGGGTGATACTAGTGGTGATTCTGAACAAAAACCTACTAATAAACATATGCCCTTTTCTTAATCGTTTCCTGGTAAACCAATGAAAACAGCTAGGGACGGGAAACGTGTCGCGTTGTCTTTACTAACCGTGGCAGTACGCAGTTCACTTGCGCATGGTGCAGTTGCTTACCTCAAGTCCCAGCCCGACAGTGTTCGTCGTAGTGCACGGTACTATAGTGTTGTTACGTGAACAACGAATTCAGTTTTGAGCAGTGAAAATGCCACGGATCTTCACACATGCAGAGTACGCGGGCATGGTGTTTGTCTATGGTTTGTCCAATGGGAATTCCAGAGATGCTGTGCGATAATACCAACAACGATTTCCGAATCGCAGAGTGCCAGATAGCAGGATGTTTAGCAGGGTGTTTCACACATTGCGTGAGCGTGGTACGCTTCCCAGCGTAAATGTTGTCCCTGAACGTCTCGTGCAACAACCTCTTAATGAAGTTGAGAACATTCTTCAAGTAGTGGAACGCAACCCTACTAGCAGCATTCGAAGAATTGCTGCCCAACTTGGTTCAAATGATTCAAATGGCTCTGAGCACTATGGGACTTAACTTCTGGGGTCATCAGTCCCCTATAGCTTATAACTACTTAAACCTAACTAACCTAAGGACATCACTCACATCCATGCCCGAGGCAGGATTCGAACCTGTGACCGTAGCGGTCACGCGGTTCCAGACTGAAGCGCCTAGAACCGCTCGGCCATCCTGGTCGGCCCCAACTTGGTATTCCACAAACACGAGTGATACGCACAGTACACGAGCACGGTCTGTATCCCTTTCATCGGCAGAACTTACATCTGCATGAAGGAGATGCTGCCGCCCGGCAAGAATTCTGTCAACGGATCATTGCCAATGAGCGATTAATTCCACGTATTCTGTTCACTGATCAGTCAACATTTACCCGCAACGGAATCAACAACACGCGCAACTCTCATGTATGGGCAAATGAAAATGTGCACGCTCCTGTGGAAACGAATTTTCAACGACGTTTCTCAGTCAGCGTGTGGTACGGTATTATTGATGAGCAACTCATCGGTCCAGTTCTTTTAGATAACCGTCTTACTGGGACACGCTATCTTGAATTTCTTCAAAATGTGTTACCGCGTCCGCAGCTCGTGGTCGTGCGGTAGCGTTCTCGCTTCCCGCGCCCGGGTTCCCGGGTTCGATTCCCGGCGGGGTCAGGGATTTTCTCTGCCTCGTGATGACTGGGTGTTGTGTGCTGTCCTTAGGTTAGTTAGGTTTAAGTAGTTCTAAGTTCTAGGCGACTGATGACCATAGATGTTAAGTCCCATAGTGCTCAGAGCCATCTGAAGCCATTTTGTGTTACCGCAATACATGGAGGATATCACTTTGGCAACACGAGCTCGCATGTACTTTCAGCATGACGGAGCTCCTACACATTCCGTACGGCCAGTGACACAGTATCTCAACACAATGTATCCTGGTCGTCGGATCGGTCGCCGTGGAGTCATTGATTGGCCACCGAGGTCACCCGATCTTACCCCATTCGATTACTGTTTGTGGGGGTGGCTGAATAGCGACGTCTACAAGTGCAGAGTGGGCACAAGAGAGGAACTTCTCGCTCGTATTTTACATGCTTGTGCCCAGGCAAAGGAATGCAAAACTGAGCTCCGATCGGCGACATAACACCTGTCTACAAGAGCAGCAACTTGCATTGATGTTGACGGTGGACCGTTTGAACATCTTCTGTGAGGAAACGTACACAGTTAAACAAGCCATAACATTAAAGTGTCCTAATTTACCGTCACCTGCGCCTCTCCCGTTCTTCTCTGTTTCCATTGGTTTACCCGAAGACGGTTAAGAAAAGGGCACATGTTTATTAGAAGTAGTTTGTTCAGGATCACCAGTAGTATCACCCGTCAAAGCATGTACCTTTCCTCCTGACTCACCGTCTATATATACAGTATACAGGGCTAGTCACCTAACATTACCGCTGGATGTATTTCGTAAACCACATCAAATACTGACGATCGATTCCACAGACCGAACGTGAGGAGAGGGGCTGGTGTAATTGGTTAATACAAACCATAAAAAAATGCACGGAAGTACGTTTTTTAACACAAACCTACGTTTTTTTAAATGGAACCACGTTAGTTTTATTAGCACATCTGAACATATAAACAAATACGTAATCAGTGCCGTTTGTTGCATTGTAAAATGTTAATTACATCCGGAGATATTGTAACTTAAAGTTGACGCTTGTGTACCACTCCTCCGCTGTTCGACCGTGTGTATCGGAGAGCACCGAATTTCGTAGGGATCCAAAGGAACGGTGATGGACCTTAGGTATAGAAGAGACTGGAACAGCACATTATGTCCACATGCTAACACCTTTTTATTGGCCTTTTTCACTGACGCACATGTACATTACCATGAGGGGTGAGGTACACGTACACTCGTGGTTTCCGTTTTCAATTACGGAGTGGAATAGAGTGTGTCCCGACATGTCAGGCCAATAGATGTTCAATGTGTTGGCCATCATTTGCTGCACACAATTGCAATCTCTGGCGTAATGAATGTCGTACACGCCGCAGTACATCTGGTGTAATGTCGCCGCGGGCTGCCACAATACGTTGTTTCATATTCTCTGGGGTTGTAGGCACATCACGGTACACATTCTCCTTTAACGTACCCCACCGAAAGAAGTCGAGAGGTGTAAGATCAGGAGAACGGGCTGGCCAATTTATGCGTCCTCCACGTCCTATGAAACGCCCGTCGAACATCCTGTCAAGGGTCAGCCTAGTGTTAATTGCGGAATGTGCAGGTGCACCATCATGCTGATACCACATACGTCGACGTGTTTCCAGTGGGACACACTCTATTCCACTTCGTAATTGAAAACGGAAACCACGTGTGTACATTTACCTCACCCCTCATGGTAATGTACATGTGCGTCAGTTAAAAAGACCAATAAAAAGGTGTTAGCATGTGGACGTAATGTGCTGTTCCAGTCTCTTCTGTACCTAAGGTCCATCACCGTTCCTTTTGGATCCCTGCGTAATTCGGTGCTCTCCGATACACACGATCGAACAGCGGAGAAGTGGTACTCAAGCGTCAACTTTAGGTTACAATATCTCCGGATGTAATTAACATTTTACAATGCAACAAACGGCACTGATTACGTATTTGTTTATATGTTCAGATGTGCTAACAAAACTAACGGGGTTCCATTTAAAAAAACGTAGGTTTGTGTTAAAAAACATACTTCCGTGCATTTTTTTATGGTTTGTATTAACCAATTACACTAGCCCCTCTCCTCACGTTCGGTCTGTGGAATCGATTTGTCAGTATTTGATGTTGTTTACGAAATATATCCAGCGGTAACGTTAGGTGACTCACCCTGTATATCCCATTACATCGAGCACTTCACCCTGAACGATTGTTGATTCGTTTTCTGCATTTTTATCAAACAGAGATACTACCCGATTTTAGTGACCCAGCTGTGCGTGACCAGTTAAAACAGAGACAGGAATATTTACCATACTTCATATCATCAAACATTTTAACAAGGCAAAAATGCAACACTACTCATAGGGGTCAAGTTAACAAAATAAAAACGTAAGTTATAGTGGTTCATATATTCACAGTAGTCTACTTTTAACTAACTATATTCACGGATTTGCTCGCCTGGACCAGTGGTCACCAAGCCCATGAAAATTCTGAGCTACTGTACCGTTTTTAAATCCTACTGTGAGATACTAAATGAAACTAGGACAGAACTAAAATTTTTTTTTTTTAAATTATACATTTTTATTGCCTATAAACTTACATTTCTGATAAATATGATCTCAATTGTAATTTAACTGCATATAAGAAAAAGGAATTGAAACTGAATTGCACATAAGAAAGAAACTTTAATGAGAAGGGTGGTACTCTATTTTTGTCATAAACAAGTGTTTCAATGATGGGAGAGTAGGTAGTGGCTGCCACTCAGATACTGGTACAATTGTCCAAGTATTAAACAATCAGTCTGTTTCTATACATATTCATACTGGAGAAAGAAACCTCACACAGATACGTAGAGTCGAACATTGCCTTCACTTTGAGACCAATTTGAGCAAAATTGTATATTTTTCTTTAGGAACAAGAGGCCTAATATTTTCAGAATTTAAAGACAGCGATTTTTATTTGCTGCTTTATTTTTGCCTAATGGTTGAGTGTCAAGCATTAAGATTGGATTTTAGCTACCCTACCTTTTGTTTCCTTAAATCAATCCCTGAGTGCACGGGTTTCATGTGACGTTCGACGTACCGTTTCTTCCCAACTGATCCACTGGCAAAGCACAGTAAACGCACACTTCATCATCAGTTTTCCTCTATGTTGGCAGGTCCTTTGCGTCTCCATTTCCTGCGATCCTTTGCTTCCTTCTTAAACACACACATTTGTTCTTTACTTGGGTAAAGAAGTAATCAGTTTCCTATTCCGAGTGAAAGTGACAAGTTTTTTTCTTATTTTTTACTTCAATACATCATCATTAGAAGAAAAACAGCTTCGTATCAATACGAAAATCAAACTGTCCACGTTAGCAGATGTCTGGTATTCATACGAAAACCATAACGTACACTATGAGGCAGACAATGTATTCTTGACTGACAATGGCAGTTGCGAGGGATAAACAAGACGTTGTTGTCGTGTTTGACGATCACTGGCCTAGACTTAAGCATCCATATAGGCGGCATTTAAAAGTTTTCTTGGACTGAAATGGTATTGCGCGTAGCAGCACTATTAAAAGTATTATTTGTAACCATAGTTTGAGCTAGAGTCGCCCTGGCAGTGTAAAAACAGGCTGTTCTCGTCGTCAACGTTGGAAAGACACACGTATCACGTTGACAATATTAATACTGATATCTACACCCACGATGCTCAGCCTGTACGTATGCACTTTATTCATCGTTCGTTTTCTGGCGTCATTATCATCTATCCGATTTTTTTTTATATGACAGTTAATCAGCAGGAGACGACAGGACATTGGGAACTCACCCTTTATCCTCATACGTCGCGTTGGGAGGTTGATTCCCCGTCCGCCTCTGTACTTGCGTGTGCAGCGTGGCGGATTGCTAACCAAAGGGGCCTCGGTTCGATTCCCAGCCGTGTTGGAGATTTTCTCCGCTTGGGGACTGTGAATTGTGTTGTCCTTTCGTTCGTACTGTCATAACTGACATTTTGCTGTTGAGATGTCTGTATGGGCACGACCCGAAAGTCAATGAATTAAAAAAAAAAGTTGTTTCCACTATAAAGCAGACCAGGAGGGAGCTTGAAGTCATGTTGATACCGCAGAAAATATTAGGGATGGCACAAGGGTTTCAAACCACAAAACACACTCGTTTAACCATGAAAATAAAATGTGCGACAGGAGAAGTGTTTTCACATGAAGTTTAAATATATTTCTTTCTACAACTCCTCTTTATATCACAGAGATACTATTAAATAGAAAGAAATAATTAGTCACACACACAGAAGAACCTTAGTCACACACACAGAAGAACCTATAAATGAACAGCATGTAGCCAGTTAAATATATTTTAGTTCTTTCTTTTTTTAATATGTGTTCTTTTTTCTGTTGAAGCGTTCCACACCATAGCGTTTACCGTCAGTATGATCTACTGAACATGTAACTAACTAATTAACTAACCTTTGTTAGAAGCAGAGATCGACAACAGACGACTCATATATCTCTCATTGTTGATCAAACAACATCACAAGTCTTGTCTGAAATCGGTGCAGCAAAGGAGCATCGTAACTGAATCATGAAAATAGGAAACTATTTTCCTACTCAGAAATATCACGTTTTTTAAGGTCGCTTTACTTCCGATGATGTGCGTTTTCCAGGAAAACAGCTACTCGACGAATTCTGATGTTGAGTAAATGCTTATGGATACAGACAGCAACGGTAACTAGTCCCATATTCACACACAAGGGCAGAAGGAGTGTAGCCAGTCTGTCTGTGTATAGAATAAATTCAGTGTGCAAGTGTAAGAAAGTGTTCTAAATGTTTTCGTAGCGTGTGTCTGAGGTGGAACATGGGAACCAGTATGGTATTCATCTAATGGGATGTGCGAAACTGACTAAAAACCACATCAAGGGTGACCAGCACGCCAACCCCTCGTCGTTAATCCGCCGGACGGATTGGATCAGGGGCTGGCACATCTACCCTTCCCGGAAGCGGTCGCGTTAACACACCCGGGTACCCGGGCGAGTCGATAGATGTACAAAGAAATGTATTCAGGCATTTAGGCAGGCAGTGATAGAGACATTCCACGGCGTACGCTCCCTGGACATTTTTAGCATCTATGATGGTTAAAGAAGGACTTTGGTAAGTTATCCAATATTGCTAGTGCCCGCTTGCATCCCTGCACAGTTGAAATCTTCCAGATATATTTTCGAAAAGAATTTTTCCGAGTCGTGAGGCTAATATTATTCTAATTTTTCCGTGTCGTGAGGCTAATATTATTCTACGGTGGGCTGAAGAGCATGTTTTAACCTCCATTGATTTTCTTGGTTTATATTTAACGAATATTAACTCTAAAAAACAAATCTTGAATCTCATAGAGAGCTACCTCGTATATATAGTGACAGTTCAACACGAAAAGTAGTCTACTTCGCATATTTTCATACGCTTATGTCGTATGATATTATCTTTTGGGGTAATTCTTCTAATTCAAAAGTATTTTTGGCGCAAAAACGGGCTGTTCGAGCTATATGTGGTGTAAGTTCAAGGACCTCTTGTTGACCCCTATTCAATAGTCTGGGAATACTGATATTGCCCTCACAGTATATATTTTCTTTAATGTCGTTTGTTGTTAGCAATATTAGCTTATTCCCAAGAGTTAGCAACTTTCACTCAGTTACTGCTAGGCAGAAATCAAATCTGCATGTGGAATGCACTTCCTTGACTCTTGTACAGAAAGGAGTGCAGTATTTCGCATCCATTTTCAATAAGCTACAACAAGAACTCAAAAATCTTAGCAGTAGCCCAAACTCTTTTAAGTCTAAACTGAAGAGTTTCCTCATGGCTCACTCCTTCTATTCTGTTGAGGAACTCCAGGAAGAGCTAAAAAATTAAGCAAATTCCAGTGTTACATTGTTGATTTTTTTTATTTAATCTTACGACTTGTCGCCTGAATATGTTTCTTATATTTCATTTTATCTGTTTCTACAATCGTGTTATAATTTCATGTATTGACTCGTTCCATCATCATGGAGACTTCTCCTTAATTTGGTCCCACGGAACAATAAATAAATAAATAAAATAAATATGTCAAAGTACTTCCTTATAAGAAACGAGAACTGTATGAATTGTACGAGGACATCTGGAACCATCTACCTTCTGTCATAAATCAAGGCCTGTGACTGTTTTATGTTGGAAATGTGACTCTGCACGCCATTAGATAAAGTATCTGACCAACAGTGTAAGGACACTCCTATGTAATGCTGAATTGACCACTAGATGTCACGAGCGGCGAGCCCGCCACTAAAAAAGGAGGCAGGGAGCATTGTGTGTGACAGGACAATACGTCGTTCAGGAGAGCTCAGTGATTTCCAGCGTGGACTGGTCATTTCATGTCACCTGAGGAACAAATCCATCACGGACATTTCAGCCCGTCTAAAGCTGCCCATAGCGACTGATGGTGCTGTGATTGTGAAATTGGAAACGCGAAGGAACAACCACTGCCAAATCAAGCCCTGACATCATGTACAGACAGACAAAAACCGTCGAGCACAGCACAGGGCAGTCGTAAAAAAATCACAGGAAATCAGCGGAAGAAATCACTAGCGGGTTCCAAAGTGCTACAAGGATCCCAGCTAGCACAACGAATAAGTGTAGGGGGTTAAAACGATTGGGCTACATTGGTAGAGCAGCTCATCAAAAGCCACGTATTTCAGTACTCACTGCTAAGCGATTCTTCAGATGGTGCAAACAGCGACATCACCGGACAGTGGATGACTTGGAGTAGTGAATCGTTTTATACTCTGTGGCAATCCGATTGAAGGGTTTGGGTTATGGGATTGTTTTTCATGGTCAGCGTGTGGTCCCCTTATTGGGCTTATAAAACGCTAAATGCAGAACAACGTGAACATACTTTACAGCATTGTAAAACAGTAGAGGAACAGTTCAGGGACGGTGACTGCATCAGCATGAGAGTGCACTCTGTCATAAACCAGCATATCGAGATGAATCTGCAGGTTTCTTCCATTATGCTCTTTTCTTCAGAAACGCTTTCCTTGCTATTGCCAGTCTACATTTTATATCCTCTCTACTTCGACCATCATCAGTTACTTTGCTCCCCAAATAGCAAAACTCCTTTACTACTTTAAGTGTCTCATTTCCTAATCTAATTCCCTCAGCATCGCCCGACTTAATTCGACTACATTCCATTATCCTCGTTTTGCTTTTGTTGATGTTCATCTTATGTCCTCCCTTCAAGACACTTTCCACTCCGTTCAACTGCTCTTCCAAGTCCTTTGCTGTCTCTGACAGAATTACAATGTCATCGGCGAACCTCAAAGTTTTTATTTCTTCTCCATGGATTTTAATACCTACTCCGAGTTTTTCTTTTGTTTCCTTCACTGCTTGCTCAATATACAGATTGAATAACATCGGGGAGAGGCTACAACCCTGTCTCACTCCCTTCCCAACCACTGCTTCCCTTTCATGTCTCTCGACTCTTATAACTGCCATCTGGTTTCTGTACAAATTGTAAATAGTCTTTCGCTCCCTGTATTGTACCCTTGCCACCTTCAGAATTTGAAAGAGATTATTCCAGTCAACATTGTCAAAAGCTTTCTCCAAGTCTACAAATGCTAGAAACGTAGGTTTGCCTTTTCTTAATCTAGCTTCTAAGATAAGTCGTAGGGTCAGTATTGCCTCACGTGTTCCCATATTTCTACGGAATCCAAACTGATCTTCCCCGAGGTCGGCTTCTACCAGTTTTTCCATTCGTCTGTACAGAATTCGCGTTAGTATTCTGCAGCCGTGACTTATTAAATTGATAGTTCGGTAATTTTCACATCTGTCAACTCCTGCTTTCTTTGGGATTGGAATTATTATATTCTTCTTGAAGTCTGAGGGTATTTCGCCTATCTCATACATCTTGCTCACCAGATGGTAGAGTTTTGTCAGGGCTGGCTCTCCCAAGGCTGTCAGTAGTTCTAATGGAATGTTGTCTACTTCCGGGGCCTTGTTCCGACTTAGGTCTTTCAGTGCTCTATCAAATTCTTCACGCAGTATCGTATCTCCTATTTCATCTTCATCTACATCCTCTTCCATTTCCATAATATTGTCCTCAAGAACATCGCCCTTGTATAGTCCCTCTATATACTCCTTCTACCTTATTGCTTTCCCTTATTTGCTTGGAACTGGGTTTCCATCTGAGCCCTTGATATTGATACGAGTGGTTCTCTTTTCTCCAAAGGTCTCTTTAATTTTCCTGTAGGCAGTATCTATCTTACCCCTAGTGAGACAAGCCTCTACATCCTTACATTTGTCCTCTAGCCATGCCTACTTAGCCATTTTGCACTTCCTGTCGATCTCATTATTGAGACGTTTGTATTCCTTTTTGCCTGCTTCATTTACTGCATTTTTATATTTTCTCCTTTCATCAATTAAATTCAGTATTTCTTGTCACCCAAGGATTTATACTAGCCCTCGGCTTTTTACCTACTTGATCCTCTGCTGCCTTCACCACTTCATCCCTCAAAGCTATCCATTCTTCTTCTACTGTATTTCTTTCCGCCATTCTTGTCAATTATTCCTTGATGCTCTTCCTGAAACTCTCTACAACCTCTGGTTCTGTCAGTTTATCCAGGTCCCATCTCCTCAAATTCTCACCTTTTTGCAGTTTCTTCAGTTTTAATCTACAGTTCATAACCAATAGATTGTGGTCAGAGTCCGCATCTGCCCCTGGAAATGTCTTACAATTTAAAACCCGGTTCCTAAATCTCTGTCTTACCATTATATAATCTATCTGAAACCTGTCAGTATCTCCAGGCTTCTCCCATGTATACAACCTCCTTTTATGATTCTTGAACCAAGTGTTAGCTATGATTAAGTTGTGCTCTGTGCAAAATTCTACCAGGCGGCTTCCTCTTTCGTTTCTTACCCCCAATCCATATTCACCTACTACGTTTCCTTCTCTTCCTTTTCCTACTATCGAATTCCAGTCACCCTTGACTATTACATTTTCGTCTCCCTTCACTATCTGAATAATTTCTTTATTCTCATCATACATTTCTTCAATTTCTTCGTCATCTGCAGAGCTAGTTGGCCTATAGACTTGTACTACTGTTGTAGGCGTGGGCTTCGGTCTATCTTGGCCACAATAATGCGTTCACTATGTTGTTTGTAGTAGCTTACCCGAACTCCTATTTTTTTTATTCATTATTAAACCTACTCCTGCATTACCCCTATTTGATTTTGTATTTTTAACCCTGTATTCACCTGACCAAAAGTCTTGTTCCTCCTGCCACCGAACTTCACTAATTCCCACTATATCTAACTTTAACCTATCCATTTCCCTTTTTAAATTTTCTAACCTACCTGCCCGATTAAGGGCTCTGACATTCCACGCTCCGATCCGTAGAACGCCAGTTTTCTTTCTCCTGATAACGACGTCCTCCTGAGTAGTCCCCGCCCGGAGATCCGAATGGGGGACTATTTTACCTCCGGAATATTTTACCCAAGAGGACGCCATCATCATTTAACCATACAGTAAAGCTGCATGCCCTCGGGAAAAATTACGGCCGTAGTTTCCCCTTGCTTTCAGCCGTTCGCAGTACCAGCACAGCAAGGCTGTTTTGGTTAATGTTACAAGGCCAGATCAGTCAATCATACAGACTGTTGTCCCTGCAACTACTGAAAAGGCTGCTGCCCCTCTTCAGGAACCATACGTTTGTCTGGCCTCTCAACAGACACCCCTCCGTTGTGGTTGCACCTACGGTACGGCTATCTGTATCGCTGAGGCACGCAAGCCTCCCCACCAACGGCAATGTCTATGGTTCATGGGGGGAATACTGTACATTATGTGATCAAAAGTAATTGGACACCTGGCTGAAAATGACTTACAAGTTCGTGGCGCCCTCCAACGGTAATGCTGGAATTCAGTATGGTGTTGGCCTACCCTTAGCCTTGATGACAGCTTCCACCCTCGCAGACATACGTTCAATCAGGTGCTGGAAAGTTTCTTAGGGAATGGTAGCCCATTCTTCACGGAGTACTGCACTGAGGAGGGGTATCGATGTCGGTCGGTGAGGCCTCGCACGAAGTCGGTGTTCCAAAACATCCCAAAGGTGTTCTATAGGATTCAAGTCAGGACTCTGTGCAGGCCAGTCCATTATCGTCGTGTAACCACTCCGCCACAGGCATTAAGAACACGTGCTCGATCGTGTTGAAAGACGCAATCGCCATCCTCGAATTGCTCTTCAACTGTGGGAAGCAAGAAGATGTTTAAAACATCAATGTAGGCCTGTGCTGTGATAGTGCCACGCAAAACGACAAGGGGTGCAAGCCCCTTCCATGAAAATCACGACCAAACCATAACACCACCGTCTCCGAATTTTACTGTTCGCACTACGCAAGCTGGCAGATGATGTTCACCAGGCATTCGCCATATCAACACCCTGCCCTCGGGTCGCCACATTCTGCACCGTGATTCGTTACTCCTCACAACGTTTTTACGCTGTTCAATCGGCCAATGTTTACGCTCCTTACACCAAGCCAGGCGTCGTTTGGCATTTACCGGCGAATTGTGTGGCTTATGAGTAGCCGCTCGACCATGAAATCCAAGTTTTCTCACCTCCTAACTTACTGTCATAGTACTTGCAGTGGATCCTGATGCAGTTTGGAATTCCTGTGTGATGGTCTGGATAGATGTCTGCCTATTACACATTACGACCCTCTACAGCTGTCGATGGTCTCTGTCATTCAACAGACGAGGTCGGCCTGCACGCTTTTGTGCTTTACGTGTCCCTTGACGTTTTCACTCCACTACCACATCGGAAACAGTGGCCTTAGGGATGTTTGGGAGTGTGGAAATCTCGCGTACAGACGTATGACATAAATGATACCCAATCACCTGACCACGTTCGAAGTCCGTGAGTTTCGCGGAGCGCCCCATTCTCCTCTATCACGATGTCTAATGACTGCTGAGGTCGCTGATGTAGAGTACCTGGCAGTAGGTGGCAGCACAATGCACCTATTATGAAAACCGTATGTTTTTGTGGCTGTTTGGATACTTTTGATCACGTAGTGTATGTACTCATACCGTGAGATACTGAGGGAAAATGTGAGATTCGTTACAGGCTATCAAATCACAGTGTGGTTATCAGTTTATCGGGACATTCTTTGTCTGCATATTAAATAATACTGACAACAATTGTTTGTTCACCATATACAGTGAATCAGCGACTTCGTCTGGAGAGGTAGGTCAACCGCCGGCAGTGCCGTATCGAGTTTTACTGTAGGGGTGAGCACTTGCAACACAGGCTGCCGATATAATCAAAATGAGAGTTTTTTGCACTGTCTGACGAATGTCGTGGGAACAACATATTTATTTTTGAGAACAACTGAGGACTAGGTTACATGCCTGCTAGAGAGGCGTCAGACGCGTCACCACGCGTATACCTGAGGGTGTTGCTTGTGAGATAATCCGGCTCACTATTAGCGCAGCAGGGGGACCGGTAATGATGTCTGGAGTCATGACACGACTATTGCATACTGTTACCTGTGAAAGATAAATGGTTATGTGTCATTACTCGTAGAAACCATTATACAACAAAGCCTCCAACTACTGTCACGCATTAAGCGCAGATAATGATTTAAGGAATTCGTCCTTGGGGGAAGATTCAGTTTACTGTGCAGATCTGTGATGGTTACATAGTCTCTTCAGACGCAACATTGTCAGTATATACACAATTTGATCAAAAGTATCTGGACATCCGTCATCCATTTGTGGAAATTAATGTGAGGTGGTGTGTACGCTTAGCGTCAACGGCCGCTTGCATTTTGCTCAAGTACCTGGATGTGTCATGCTGATGGAAACAGTCATCGTCTATGAACGGGTCCTCTGCTGGACGTAACACATAATGCTTTCACATTTAGCGTTTTCTCACGCGCAATAAGAGGACCACACCGTAACCGTAATACCCCCATACCCCAAACTCTTCCATCGGATGGCCACAGGGTATAGCATGAGTCACGACTCCAAATCACTCGTTTCCATTCATTCACTGTCCACTGGCGACGCTCTTTACACCACATCAAATGTCGTTTAGCACTGATTACAGAAATGTATGACCTATGAGGGGCTGCTAGAACATAGTATCCCATTCCTTTTAAGTCTATACGCAAATTCATTGTGTTAGTTGGACTGCTGGAAGCACTGTGGAACTCCCAAGGGCTTCCTTCTGCTGATTTCATGCGATTTTTTACGACAACTCTCCGCTGTGGTTCAAATTGCTCTGAGCACTATGGGACTTAACTTCTGAGATCATCAGTCCCCTAGAACCTAGAACTACTTAAACCTAACTAACCTGAGGACATCACAAACACCCATTCCCGAGACAGGATTCGAACCTGCGACCGTAGCGGTCGCGCGGTTCCAGACTGTAGCGCCTAGAACCGCTCGGCCACCCCGTCCGGCTCCGCTATGCTTGACTGCCTCTGTTTGTCAGTTCATGAGGTTTGCCTAGTCTTGGCTAAGCTGTAATTGCTCCTTCACGTTTCCACTTCACAATCACATCACCAACAGTCGACTAGGAAAGCTTTATAAGAGCTAAAATGTCCTTGATGGTCGTTTCTCAGATGACATGCAGTGAATAGTCCATGTTCGACGTAACTGAGCTCCCCTGAGGGGCCCATTCTGCTTTTTCTGCGTCTCTACTGACAACACAATACTCCCTGCCCCTTTTTATGCTGACAGGTCCGTCTCTCATGACATCTAATAGTCAATTCCCCATTACGTGAGTGTGCCTGAATACCATTGATCATGTACAGTATATATACATGTGTCAGTGTTCAAATGTAAATCAGACATGCTAGCATGACGAAATCATTGCTCAATAAATATGTGTAGCAACAAATACACTGTCCAGTCACAGTGCTGTGACCACCTATTTCAATGCGCACTGCTGCGAGATGTGCAGGAAGAGAGTCAGTGAGGTTCTGGAAGACGGAGACGGGGATGCGGAGCCGTGTCGACTCCAATGCTTTGGCCAGGTGCGCTAGGTTTCTCTGTCTGAAGATCCAGGGATCGATCGAGATGGTCCCACAGATTCTCGATCGGGTTTAAATTCGGGGAGTTCAGTGGCCAGGCCAGTTAAGTTTGGTAAACTGATCCTGGTGCTCATCAAACCACACACATACACTGCGAGCTGTCTGACACACGGTGTTGTCCTGTTGGTCGTTTCCTTTGTGCTGAGGAAAAACAAACTGCATGTAGGGGTGGACGTGGTCCCCAAGGATAGACGCATAGTTGTGTTGATCCATTGTGCCTTCCAGACTAAGATATCAGCCAGGGAATGCCACGAAAACATTCCCCAGACATAAGGCTCCCTCCTCCAGCCTGGACTCTTCCGACGATTGTTGCAGGGTGTTTGCTTTCAAACATTTCACGCTGTAAACACAAACGACATCTGTCCTATGGAGCATAAAACATGTTTCATCTGTAAGGGTCACCTGTCGCCACTCAATAAATGTCGAGGTGCCTGCTGTGAACGCTCATATGCAGTAACGTTCGGTGAACGGTCCTTGAGGAGACACGGTTGGTAACGTCTTGGTTGATCTGGGCGGTCAGCTGCTCAAAAATTGCACGTCTGTTCGCTCGTACACATCTCCACAGGCGTCGTTCACACATGTCACATACAGTTGGCACGGCACCGGTTTTGCATAGGCCATTTTGTCGTGCACGGTATATTTTAACGAAGGCGCATTCGAACAGTTTACAGACTTAGCCATTTCGGGAATGCTTCCACCCTTAGTCCAATAGCCAATGAGCATACTCTTTTCGACAACTGATGAATCGGTCCGTTTCCACATAACAACGATTGCCCTGTTTTCCACATTCCCCAACACGCTTTTTTATATCCTCCACTGCTGGTTCTGCCACGTGCCGTCTGTGAATGGTTATTGCACGTTGATGTCGAACATAGGCGGTGGTCTCATTAATGTGACTCAACTGTGTATCTTCAAAAAAAAAAATAAATAAATAAATAAAATAAAATAAAATAAAAAATAAAATAAAATAAAAATAGTTCACATGGCTCTAAGCACTATGGGACTTAACATCTGAGGTCATCAGTCCCCTAGACTTAGAACTAATTAAACTTAACTAACCTAAGGACATCACAGACATCCATGCCCGAGGCCGGATTCGAACCTGCGACCGTAGCGGTCGCGCGGTTCCAGATTGAAGCGCCTAGAGCCGCTCGCCCACAGCGGCCGGTTGTATTTTCCGACATCCGGCAGTACACTGACGAGAAAAAACATGATAACCACCTTCTTAGTAGCGTGTTGGTCCACTTTCGGAACGCTGTACAGGAGCGAATCTGCGTGACATGGAGTCAACAAGGCTTTGATAGGTTTCCAGAGGCATATGGCATCAGGTGTCTAGACGTAGCTCTCGCAAATCTTGTAACCTACAGGCCTGTGGTTTGTGGGTGCAGAAGTGGCTTCCACTAGCGTTCCAGTTATGTTGCATCGGGTTCAGTTTAGGCTAATTTGGTGGCTAAGACTATCGTGCTCCTTAAACCGTTGTAGGCCGATTCTGGCTATGTGACACGGACAGTTATCCTTCTGGAAGGTGCCGTCACTGTTGGGGAGGACATGAAGCGATGCAATGGAACCGCAATAATCTTCATTCCTTCTACAGCTGTGATGGTGCCTTTTATTCGTTACACAAGTTCCACGGAAGTCCACGTGAATGTCCCCCATAATATAATACCGACGCCATCGACCTTCGTCAGTGGCGCGGGACACGTTTTGAGCAGCTGTTCGCCTGGGTGAGGGCGTATCCGGACGCGACCATCGACCTGATGTAACAAGGTACGTGATTCATCTGATCAGGCGACACGTTCCCTTTGATCCATGATCTACTCTCTATGACCCCGTGCCCACTACAATTGTAATTGACCGTACTGTAGGGGTCCTCTGCTACGGAGTCAAATGTTCAACAATCATCGCTGAACAGTGCGCTCCAAAACACTTGTGCCTGCAACAGCATTGTACCCTGTCCTCAGATCTTCCACAGATCGTCGCCTATTTTATTTTACAGAGCAGGTTAACCTCTGACCACGGAGCGTGATGAGGCGTTGGATGAGCAACACGTAGTCGCCCACTCGTGGTTTCACATACCTTCAACCACTTTCCATAGTTTCTCGCGACAGCAGCACGCGAACAGCCGACCAGCTTCGCCGTTTCCGTATGTCAGTGGATTTCCCCACTTGCAGCCCTTATCGTCGCTATAGCGATTCCCGTTTCGCCTCTGCTCCGCTTATATAGGGTGATCAGAAACAGTCTGAAAAGTTTTTAAGGGTGTTGCAGAATAGGTTGTGCTAAGAAATAATTGTTAAAAAATTGAAGTTAGCCACCAGGTCGTTGCTCGCGCAAATTCAAGCGGTCCGCCAGATACAATTAGTCAGTTGCTCTAGTAACATAGATGAAAGCACACGAAGCTGTTCAGTCTTTGGCTCGGGTTCGATCCTTACAGCTGTCCCATGTCCAGTTTCTGTATCGCTCTCTTGTTCGGTTTTAGGAAACCAAACGAAGAACAAGTTTGGTGACAACGTCTCTGGCGGCCAGCTTGAGTTTTTTTCTTAACAGCCGGCCGATGTGGCCGAGCGGTTCTAGGCGCTTCAGTCTGGAACCGCGCGACCGCTACGGTCGCAGGTTCGAACCCTGCCTCGGGCATGGATGTGAGTGTTGTCCTTAGGTTAGTTAGGTTTAAGTAGTTCTAAGTCTATGGGACTGATGACCTCAGATGTTAAGTCCCATAGTGCTCAGAGCCATTTGAATCATTTTTCTTAACAATTATTTTTCAGCACAGTCTACCCTGCACACCCTTACAAGCTTTTCAGACTGTTTCTAACTAGAGTTTCCTCACACCATCATGTGCCGGAATAGCCACCAGCTGTCATTCAGTCTCGAGTTGGGCAGTGTTCACAATGTATTGGCTGGTCAGAACGTGATACCTCGTCCTCGATTTTATTTAGTGAGTGTAGGCGAAAGTAATGTGTGTGTGTAAAGCGTAGTATCATGCAGGTGTGGAACCATGTTTCGGCTCAATGGCGGGTTGGGGTGACACTGTTTGTTACTGACTGTCTTCTCCCACCCAAATATAACTTGCCATCAGCCCCACTGTTAACGTGTCACAGATGGGTACCATCTTAATTGTTAAAAAACATTAAATAAGCTCACCAGACAAAAAATTTGTCACCCCAATGCACACGCAAATATGAATCGTTAAGCCTTCACAGATGGCGCAGCGATCGAGTCATACTCACAGCCACGAGCTAACTACCTCTATGTGAGCATGAGACAGTGTTTCTAGCGGCCATTGTACGTAAACATAAGTAAATGTAAGGAAGTGACAGAATAAAAAAAGCGGCAGTTGTGTTTGGCCGTACCCATGGCCATACGGTGTGTGAAGTTGCTGGATTTGTTGGTGTCTCGAGGCGGACTGTTCAACGTGTCTACAAGCAGTAGTGCAACACACGTGGCCACGAAACACAACTTCAGAATAGTGATCCGAGAGAAGTCCTGACTGGTAGTGACCAGAGAGGCGTTTTACAGTTTGTACGAGGTGCATTCAAGTTCTAAGGCCTACGATTTTTTTTCTAATTAACTACTCACCCGAAATCGATGAAACTGGCGTTACTTCTCGACGTAATCGCCCAGCAGACGTACACATTTTTCACAACGCTGACGCCATGATTCCATGGCAGCGGCGAAGGCTTCTTTAGGAGTCTGTTTTGACCACTGGAAAATCGCTGAGGCAATAGCAGCACGGCTGGTGAATGTGCGGCCACGGAGAGTGTCTTTCATTGTTGGAAAAAGTCACTAGGAGCCAGGTCAGGTGAGTAGGGAGCATGAGGAATCACTTCAAAGTTGTTATCACGAAGAAACTGTTGCGTAATGTTAGCTCGATGTGCGGGTGCGTTGTCTTGGTGAAACAGCACACGCGCAGCCCTTCCCGGACGTTTTTGTTGCAGTTCAGGAAGGAATTTGTTCTTCAAAACATTTTCGTAGGATGCACCTGTTACTGTAGTGCCCTTTGGAACGCAATGGGTAAGGATTACGCCCTCGCTGTCCCAGAACATGGACACCATCATTTTTTCAGCACTGGCGGTTACCCGAAATTTTTTTGGTGGCGGTGAATCTGTGTGCTTCCATTGAGCTGACTGGCGCTTTGTTTCTGGATTGAAAAATGGCATCCACGTCTCATCCATTGTCACAACCGACGAAAAGAAAGTCCCATACATGCTGTCGTTGCGCGTCAACGTTGCTTGACAACATGCCACACGGGCAGCCATGTGGTCGTCCGTCAGCATTCGTGGCACCCACCTGGATGACACTTTTCGCATTTTCAGGTCGTCATGCAGGATTGTGTGCACAGAACCCACAGAAATGCCAACTGTGGAGGCGATCTGTTCAACAGTCATTCGGCGATCCCCCAAAACAATTCTCTCCACTTTCTCGATCATGTCATCAGACCGGCTTGTGCGAGCCCGAGGTTGTTTCGGTTTGTTGTCACACGGTGTTCTGCCTTCATTAAACTGTCGCACCCACGAACGCACTTTCGACACATCCATAACTCCATCACCAAATGTCTCCTTCAACTGTAGATGAATTTCAATTGGTTTCACACCACGCAAATTCAGAAAACGAATGATTGCACGCTGTTCAAGTAAGGAAAACGTCGCCATTTTAAGTATTTAAAACAGTTCTCATTCTCGCCGCTGGCGGTAAAATTCCATTTGCCGTACGGTGCTGCCATCTCTGGGACGTATTGACAATGAATGCGGCCTATTTTAAAACTATGCGCATGTTTCTATCTCTTTCCAGTCCGGAGAAAAAAAATCGGAGGCCTTAGAACTTGAATGCACCTCGTAAATCAAAATCGCTTCCAAACCCGACAGCAATTGCTGCAAGCAGTGAATGAAGCTCTATCCTGATCTGTTAGCGAGAGGACGTTTCAAAGGGAACAGCATGCAACGAAAATTTGGAGTTGGTCACCTCGTAAGAGGCTGTTGCTCACACAGGCAAATGAAGACGTCAACAGCACAGCATTGGGCTGTAAGAATATGTGACTTGGTTTTCTGAACACTCCCTCTCCTTATTACATCGCGACTGACCTGCAAAATCACCTGACTTGAATACCACAGAAAATTTGTGCGACATGTTGGAACAGCTGGTAAAACGCCAACGTCAGCATCCCCACTATTTGGTGGAACTGCGCAATCAAATCCTCAGCGAGTGTCTTAACTATATACGGCGTACCGGCACAACCTTGTCAACTCATTTCGTAACCGAATCCAGACGGCTATCAAGTCCAGGAACGGAATTACACGGTATTAAATGATGCTTGTAGTGATTTCTCTAGGGGGACTAATTATTTGTCCGGTGTGCTTATATACAGTAAAATAAAATAACAATAAATTGTTTCTTCTTCTTCTTCTATCCATCAATTAACGGATGTTGGCGGTCATACGACACATATTTGTTCTATGAACCGCGGTATGTAGTAATTGATCTGTCGATGGTCAGTTTGTTCGCTGATATTTGTTATCTAACTGAGATATTCCTCTATAGCCTTTTCTTTTGATACACTGTATCTTCCCTCCTGTTATCAACCGCAGAACTATAGATTTGGTGTTCCGTAAAATATAGGGTGCAACTAAATTCCCTTTAGAGGCTTAGAAGACATGTTCCTTACACCAAAACAAGAAAAAATTTCGAGTAAACAGGGGTTCTAAATTGCATACATTAAGAGCTATGAGCACTTCTACAATAGAAGAAATGTGCTTCACCGTAGCGAAAATGATCACGTGGTCATAGGTAAACATTTTAGGCCCTATGTTTCCTAGACGTTTTTCTCTTGTTTTGTTGTAAGGAAGCTGTCCTCAAAGTCTATAAAGGAAATTTAGCTACACCCTGTAAGTACTAGGTATGCAGTGTTTCATCTTGCAAATGGTGTTCGAATCCTACCTCGGGCATGGGTGTGTGTGATGTCCTTAGGTTAGTTAGGTTTAAGTAGTTCTAAGTTCTAGGGGACTGATGACCACAGCAGTTAAGTCCCATAGTGTTCAGAGCCATTTTTTTGAGGATGCAGTTCAAGCTTGCTTTAAATACTCACTGTAAAGATCGTAAGCGTTAGTTACCTTTGAGGTTGGACGCGGTGAACTGACATTTGTCAAGAATGTCATTAAGGCGACAAAGAAGTCATTATCAACACCTCACTGAGTTTGAACAAGGTCGTGTAATAGTGCTACGAGGGGTTGGATGCTCCTTCTGCGATATTGCGAAAATAATGTAGCCACTGTACATGATTGCTGGCAGCGGTGGTCACGAGATTGTACGTTCGCATGAAGACCGGGCTCCGAACGGTCACTTGTCACTACCAAGAGGGAAGACCATCGTGTTAGGTGTATGGCTATGGCGCATCGTACTGCATCTACAGCAGTAATATGAGCAGCAGTCGGCACCACAGTGACACAACCAACTGTTACAAATCAGTTACTTCAAGGACAGCTCCGAGCCAGGCGCCCTGTAGCGTGCATTCCAATTACCCCAAACCATCACTATTTGTGACTTCTGTAGTGTCAAGCGAGAGCTCAGTGGAGGACAGGTAGAAGTCTTTTGTGTTTCCTGATGAAAGCTGGTTCTGCCTCGGTGCCAATGATGGCCGCGTGTTGGTTAGAAGGAGGCCAGGTGAGCGCCTGCAACCAACCTGTTCGCAGCCTAAACGCACACGTGGATTTATAGTAAGCGGTGCAATTTTGTATCACAGCAGCCGCACTCTTGTGGTTATCACGCGGATTCTGACTACAAAACTGTACGTCAATCTGGAGATTCTACCTGTTGCGCTGCCATTCATGAACAGCATTCCAGGAGGTGTTTTCGAACAGGATAACGCTCGCCCACATACCGCTGTTGTAACCCAGTATGTTCTGCAGAGTGTCGACATGTTGACTTGGCCAGCTCGATCACCAGATCTGTGGCGAATCGATCACATATGGGACACCATCGGACGACAACTCCATGATATTCCACAAAACCGTCCCTGTAGTGCCAGACCAAGCGCAACAGGCATGGAACTTCACCCCACAAATTGACAACCGGCACCTATACAACGCAATGCATGCACGTTTGCATGCTTGTATTCAACGTTGTGGGGCTTACAGCGGTTATTAGCCTACCATCATTTGACATTTGCAAATGGCTTATCTCGTGGTTAAATTAACCTGTGATTTTACAATGTTAATAACTTACGTACGTTGGCATATTTTTTGATTTAACAAAAGCATTTGACTGTGTTGATCTCACAATATTGCTCCAGAAGTTGGACCATTACGGAATAAGGGGAGTAGCTCACAATTGGTTCACGTCTTACTTTAGCAACAGGCAGCAAAAGGTCATTATACACAATGTTGATAACGGCTGTGATGTGGGATCTGGGTGGGGTACTGACAAGTGGGGGGTGCCCCAGGGATCAGTGTTGGGGCCGCTCCTGTTCCTTATTTATATAAATGATATGCCCTCGAGTATTATGGGTAACTCTAAAATATTTCTGGTTGCTGATGACACTAGCTTGGTAGTAAAGGATGTTGTGTGCAACATTGACTCGGTTTCAAGTAGTGCAGTACATGATCTCAGTTCATGGCTTGTAGAAAATAAACTAACGTTAAATCACAGTAAGACTCAGTTTTATAGTTTCTAACACACAATTCAACAAAACCTGACGTTTTAATCTCACAGAACGGGTATATGATTAGTGAAACTGAACAGTTCAAATTCCTAGGTGTTCAGATAGATAGTAAGCTGTCGTGGAAAGCCCACGTTCAGGATCTTGTTCAAAGACTTAATACTGCCATTTTCACTATTCGAACGGTATCGAAAGTGAGTGATACTTCGACACGTAAATTAGTCTACTTTGCTTATTTTCAATCACTTATGTCGTATGGTATTATGTTTTGGGGTAACTCTTCCCATTCTAGTAGGGTAGCAGAGTACGTGTGGCGTGCACACGGGGGTTTTTTAGGTTAGAGGGACCCCCCCTTGGGCGAAACGATAAAATACCTGACGGCTTACCAGAGAGAACATTATCATCGTTGATAAAGAACGTCCGTCCTCAGAGACCAAAAACAGGAAAAGTTAACGTAATATTGGTAAACTGCAGGAGTATCCAGGGCAAGGTTCCTGAATTAGTATCTCTTATTGAAGGAAATAGTGCGCATATAGTATTAGGAACGGAAAGTTGGTTAAAACCGGAAGTGAACAGTAACGAAATCCTAGACACAGAATGGAATATATACCGCAAGGATAGGATAAACGCCAATGGTGGAGGAGTATTTATAGCAGTAAAGAATTCAATAATATCCAGTGAAGTTATTAGCGAATGCGAATGTGAAATAATCTGGGTTAAGTTAAGTATCAAAGGTGGGTCAGATATGATATATCTATAGGCCACCTGCATCAGCAACCGTAGTAGTTGAGCGCCTCAGAGAGAACCTGCAGAACGTCGTGAAGAAGTTTCGTGATCATACTATTGTAATAGGGGGAGACTTCAATCTACCAGGTATAGAATGGGGTAGTCACACAATCAGAACTGGAGCCAGGGACAGAGACTCTTGTGACATTATCCTGACTGCCTTGTCCGAGAATTACTTCGAGCAGATAGTTAGAGAACCAACTCGTGAAGCTAACGTTTTAGACCTCATAGCAACAAATAGACCGGAACTTTTCGACTCCGTGAATGTAGAAGAGGGTATCAGTGATCATAAGTCAGTGGTTGCATCAATGACTACAAGTGTAATAAGAAATGCCAAGAAAGGAAGGAAAATCTATTTGCTTAACAAGAGTGATAGGGCACAAATCGCAGAATATCTGAGTGACCACCATCAAACGTTCATTTCTGAGGAAGAGGATGTGGAACAAAAATGGAAAAAATTCAGAAACATCGTCCAGTACGCCTTAGATAAGTTCGTACCGACTAAGGTCCAAAGCGAGGGGAAAGATCCACCGTGGTATAACAATCATGTACGAAAGGTACTACGGAAACAAAGAAAGCTTCACCATAGGTTTAAGAGTAGTCGAATCATAGCTGATAAGGAAAAGCTGAACGAAGCGAAAAAGAGCGTAAAGAGAGCAATGAGAGAAGCATTCAACGAATTCGAACATAAAACATTGGCAAACAATCTAAACAAGAACCCTAAAAAGTTTTGGTCATATGTAAAATCGGTAAGCGGATCTAAATCCCCTATTCAGTCACTCGTTGACCACGATGGCACCGAAACAGAGGACGACCGAAGAAAGGCAGAAATACTGAATTCAGTGTTCCGAAACTGTTTCACTGCGGAAAATCGTAACACGGTCCCTGACTTCAGCCGTCGCACGGACGCCAAAATGGAAAATATTGAAATAAACGATATCGGAATTGAAAAACAACTGCTATCACTTAGTAGCGGAAAAGCATCCGGACCAGACGAGATACCCTTAAGATTCTACAGTGATTATGCTAAAGAACTTGCCCCCTTTCTATCAGCAATTTATCGTAGATCTCTGGAAGAACGTAAAGTACCTAGCGACTGGAAGAAAGCACAGGTCGTTCCCATTTTCAAGAAGGGTCATAAATCAGATGCGAATAATTATAGGCCTATTTCACTTACGTCAATCTGTTGTAGAATAATGGAACATGTTTTGTGTTCTCGTATTATGACGTTCTTAGATAATACAAATCTCCTTCATCATAACCAACATGGATTCCGCAAACAGAGATCATGTGAAACCCAGCTCGCCCTATTTGCCCAAGAAATTCACAGTGCCGTAGACACTGGCGAGCAGATTGATGCCGTATTCCTGGACTTCAGGAAGGCATTTGATACGGTTCCGCACTTACGTTTAGTGAAAAAAAATACGTGCTTACGGAATATCGGACCAGGTTTGTGATTGGATTCAGGATTTCCTAGAAGAAAGAACACAACATGTCATTCTTAACGGTTCAAAATCTGCAGATGTAGAGGTAATTTCGGGAGTACCGCAAGGAAGCGTGATAGGACCTTTATTGTTTACAATATACATAAATGACTTAGTTGACAACATCGGTAGCTCCGTGAGGCTATTTGCAGATGACACGGTTGTCTACAAGAAAGTAGCAACATCAGAAGACTCGTACGTACTCCAGGAAGACCTGCAGAGGATTAATGAATGGTGCGACAGCTGGCAGCTTTCCCTAAATGTAGATAAATGTAATATAATGCGCATACATAGGGGCAGAAATCCATTCCAGTACGATTATGCCATAGGTGGTAAATCATTGGAAGCGGTAACGACCGTAAAATACTTAGGAGTTACTATCCGGAGCGATCTGAAGTGGAATGATCACATAAAACAAATAGTGGGAAAAGCAGGCGCCAGGTTGAGATTCATAGGAAGAATTCTAAGAAAATGTGACTCATCGACGAAAGAAGTAGCTTACAAAACGCTTGTTCGTCCGATTCTTGAGTATTGCTCATCAGTATGGGACCCTTACCAGGTTGGATTAATAGAAGAGATAGACATGATCCAGCGAAAAGCAGCGCGATTCGTCATGGGGACATTTAGTCAGCGCGAGAGCGTTACGGAGATGCTGAACAAGCTCCAGTGGCAGACACTTCAAGAAAGGCGTTACGCAATACGGAGAGGTTTATTATCGAAATTACGAGAGAGCACATTCCGGGAAGAGATGGGCAACATATTACTACCGCCCACATATATCTCGCGTAATGATCACAACGAAAAGATCCGAGAAATTAGAGCAAATACGGAGACTTACAAGCAGTCGTTCTTCCCACGCACAATTCGTGAATGGAACAGGGAAGGGGGGATCAGATAGTGGTACAATAAGTACCCTCCGCCACACACCGTAAGGTGGCTCGCGGAGTATAGATGTAGATGTAGATATTTTTGGCTCAGAAACGGACGGTTCGGGCAATAAGTAGTGTGAGTTCACGAACCTCTTGTCGACCTCTGTTCACGAGTCTGGGTATTTTGACATTGGCCTCTCAATATGTATATTCCTTATTGTCGTTTCTTGTTACCAGTATTAGTTTATTTCCAACAATAAGCACTTTTCACTCGGTTAATACTCGGCAGAAATCAAACCTCCATTTGGATAGGACTTCCTTACCTCTTGTGCAAAAAGGTGTGCAGTATACTGCTGCATCCATTTTCAATAAGCTGCCACTCGAATTCAAAAATCGTAGCAGTAATCCACGCGCTTTCAAATCGAAACTGAAGAGTTTCCTCATGGGTAACTCCTTCTATTCTGTCGAGGAGTTCCTTGAAAAATTAAGCTGATTCGTATTGTAATGCTGATAGCGTTTGCTTAAACGTATGGACTGATTTTCTTTCAGGTTCATTAACATTTATTTTTATCTGTTATTACTTTTATGTTGTAAGTTCATGTACTGACACGTTCCATGACCTTGGAGATTTGCTCCTCAATTTGATCCTACGGAACTTGACATGTAAATAAAAAAAATAAAATGTGTTCCTGAAATTTCATTACTCTATATTAATTATTTTTTGGACAAATATCATACAGGGTTTAAAGACTCAATTTCCCTTCTAGCAATGTAGAACATATGCGTTTCGTGTGTTAATGTTATTAGTAATTCATACCTGCATTTCATGTAGTGTTAACCCATTTTGTGGCAAATAAACATCCTCTTTGCGTGCCTGCGCATTGTGTCGCCACGATTCACTAGGCGCGCTGCGGAGGGTCAGTGTAACTTCGTGAAACACCCTTTAGTTGCTTCATGTGACATTGTGGGATAGATGGAGTGGGGAATCACCATGTCGATATTCCGTTTACAGATCTTTCAAGGAGGGAAGTTCATGGACATAATCTGGCGACCTACCTATTTTCGCGCTCGTTGCCTCCCTCCCCCTTTTTCACTCTGTTATAACCTTGGAACACAATTTAACCCTTAATACGGCTCTACTGCACTTATTCCTGGCACACATGTTTAACATTTGTTTTTAACCGACTTCAATGGCTTTGCCGCAGTGGATACACCGGTTCCCGTGAGATCACCGAAGTTAAGCGCTGTCGGATGTGGTCGGCACTCTGATGGGTGACCATCCAGGCCGCCATGCGCTGTTGCCATTTCTCGGGGTGCACTCAGCCTCGTGATGCCAACTGAAGAGCTTCTCGACCGAATAGTAGCGGCTTCGGTCAAGAATACCATCATAACGACCGGGAGAGCGGTGTGCTGACCCCACGCCCCTCCTATCCGCATCCTCTACTGAGGGTGACATGGCGGTCGCATGGTGAAACGTCCCCTTAGAAAAATTAGTGAATTACTAAGCTGGTAAATCCCTTACGTCATTTGATTTTCAAACAGCTGAGCAGAACTGAACGTACTCAGACATTTCGCTCTTTACCTATTTTGATCAACACTAAACTGAGACACACAATATTTTTAGCGCAACGCAATCTGACTTTCAAAAATCCCTACAAAAGAATGGCCCTGACTAACATTAACATATACTTTTCACAAATCACTTACCTCACAAAAATCTTCGTTACTCGAACTACAGCAATACAGCAAGCGCCACTACTGCCAGCTAAATAAAAGATTCAAACTACTGAAGGCACTAACTACTGATAGGCATAGTTAGCAAATGAAAGATTTTGATAGAGAACAAACAATGTATTTACCTTAATAGTGTTCATAAGTCATAATATACACTGCTGGCCACCGTAAATGCAACACCCTGAAGGAAGCATCCGAATCAAGTGAAATTTACACCATGGGTTTGCAGCGATGAGATATGCAACTGATTAGAATTTCAGCGCAGACGCACATCACGCGCGCCTGTGGCGCCACCTCATAGCGCCATTTAAGGCTTGGCGATTTCGACGAGTGTACGTTCGGCACGTGTGTTTACCTTGTGGTTGTTTCACAAGACGATCAGTTATGCCTCGTAGACCACAGCGAACATCGTTTGATCAAGTATCCGAGTTCGGCAGAGGAAGGATAGTGGCTTACCGAGATTGTGGATTATCATACAGAGAAATCGCTAATCGTGTTGGACGAAACGAAACAACTGTAGTGCGGATATGTGACCGTTGGATGCAGGAGGGTACGACGGACCGACGTGGTCGATCGCATTCACCTCGGTGCACCACTGCACGTGCTGATAGGCAAATTGTGCGCATGGCAGTGACGGATCGCTCAGTGACATCCCGAACCATAGCACAGCACATTGCGTCTGTAACGCATCATCCAGTGTCTGCGCGTACCATTCGACGCCGTTTACAGCAGAGTGGTCTGTCCGCAAGACGTCCATTGCTTCGTCTACCATTGACACAGAACCACAGACGTCTCCGTCGCCAATGGTGTGATGACAGACGGACGTGGACGGCAGAATGGAATGACGTTGTCTTTACTGACGAGGCACGCTTCTGTCTGCAGCACCACGATGGTCGGATTCGAGTGTGGAGAGACTGGAGAGAGGATGCTGGACAGCTGCATTATGCACCGCTACACTGGTCTTGCACCGGGTATTATGGTATGGGGCGGTATTGGATATTACTCTCGCACGCCTCTAGTACGCATTGCCGGTACTTTAAATAGCCGGCGCTACATATCCGAGGTGCTGGAGCCAGTTGTCCTTCCTTACCTTCAGGGCTCGGCCACAGCCATATTTCAACAGGATAATGCGCGACCACACGTGGCACGCATTGTCCAAAGGTTCTTCGTCAATAACCAGATTGAATTGCTTCCCTGGCCGGCTCGCTCTCCGGATCTTTCGCCGATAGAAAACATGTGGTCCATGGTTGCTCAACGAGTGACCCAGATTACATCCCCAGCTGCCACACCAGATGATCTTTGGCAACGTGTGGAAGCTGCTTGGGCTGCTGTACCCCAGGAACACATCCAACGTCTCTTTGACTCAATGCCGAGACGTGTGGCAGCGGTGATCTCCAACAATGGCAGCTACTCTGGCTACTGATTCTGGCAGGAACCACATGTCACAGACGTCTGTAAACGTAATCATTGGATACTTGGTCAACATGTTATCTACAAAATAAATTTTGTTGTGCTACCTCTTGTCTTTCTTGGTGTTGCATTTACGGTGGCCAGCAGTGTATATAGCAGTTCATGACATCCATTCTTACAAATGTACTGTTTCTGACGGACACACGTCCAGATCATCCGCTCTCAAAAATCCGCCATCTCACTTCCCCACATCCACCACTGCTGGCGGCTCACCTCCAACTGCGCAACGCTACGCGCTGTTAACAGCCAACTGCCCAACACTACAATAGCAAATTCCAACAATGCCACCCAGCCACAGACTGCACACAGTACAGCCAGTGATTTTCATACAGAGCGCTAGGTGGCAGTGGCGTTACCAATATAAGAACCTAAACAGCCTACTTACATAGCCCCCATGCTCCCCACAAAAAATTTTACAAATTGATTTGGGTACTGACCAATACATATTTGTTAAAATTTTTTTACAGTTACAAACACAAAGAAATCAAATGCACACACTTATTGATACAATGTTGGTCAAAAGATAAAATTTTCTCACAGTCCATAAAGACAGTCCTGATCATTCGTCACAGTAAAATTTCAGTGTTTTTTTTTCTCAAAGTCTGAGCAGTAAAAGAAAATGCACACGGAAGTAATGGATTTCCATGCAGTCTTGAAGAAGTAGTGTTGCCTTTCCAACAGAAAGATAATGCTGACTCTTGACATGCAGATAGGTAATGGTCCACAACAGAGCAAATCCACAGCAGAGTCAGTCGAAGTTTTGAAGAATATTGGTAGGTAGGTCATCGTAGAACAGACCCACTGTAGTCCTGGTAGAGATTACGGTATTGGTGGGCCACCAGAGGTGCAGACCCACTGCAGTCCTTGTAGAGATAATGGTATTGGTGGGCCATCAAATGTGCAGACCCACTGTAGTCCTTGTAGAAATAATGGTATTGGTGGGCCATCAAAGATGCAAACCCACTTCTGTCCTTGTAGAGATGGGCAGCAGCCATCTGTTGCGACAGTGCAGGTGGACAATCACCATCGAGGAGTCTTGCAGAGAATATAGCAAGTCCATAAACCACCACTTGTGCACGCACAAAGTTTTTGGAATTGTCCTTAGAGCCAGCAGTGCTGTTAACCAGTCCCTTGCTGAATTATCAACACACGTGCAAACAGTAACAGTCCCTACTTCTCACATATTGTCCATATACTATGACCAACAGAAACGTGTGCAGTGAAACGTAACTTACAATTTACTTAATTTTATGAACTGGTGTCAATTACAATTTTATAACATAAGAATACAATAACAAAGGTACAAACTACATCGTCAAAAAACAACAATACAGATAATATTTGTAGTAAAACAGGCTTCACAAAAGAATAGAAATAAACATGTACATCAGTGTTACAAGAATTATGACACAAGTACATACATAAAAGATAAAAAAAAATGGTTCCAATGGCTCTGAGCACTATGGGACTTAACATCTATGGTCATCAGTCCCCTAGAACTTAAAACTACTTAAACCTAACTAACCTAAGGACAGCACACAACATCCAGTCATCACGAGGCAGAGAAAATCCCTGACCCCGCCGGGAATCGAACCCGGGAACCCGGGCGTGGGAAGCGAGCATAAAAGATCAGAATAACTTTTGTATGTAAGTAGGTTGTTTAGGTTCTTATATTGGTAACGCCACTGCCACCTAGCGCTCTGTATGAAAATCACTGCCTGTGCTGTGTGCAGTCTGTGGCTGGGTGGCATTATTGGAATTTGCTATTGTAGTGTTGGGCAGTTGGCTGTTAACAGCGTGTAGCGTTGCGCAGTTGGAGGTGAGCCGCCAGCAGTGGTGGATGTGGGGAAGTGAGATGGCGGATTTTTGAGAGCGGATGATCTGGACGTGTGTCCATCAGAAACAGTACATTTGTGAGAATGGATGTCATGAACTGCTATATATATTATGACTTTTGAACACTATTAAGGTAAATACATTATTTGTTCTCTATCAAAATCTTTCATTTGCTAACTATGCCTATCAGTAGTTAGTGCCTTCAGTAGTTTGAATCTTTTATTTAGCTGGCAGTAGTGGCGCTCGCTGTATTGCTGTAGTTCGAGTAACGAAGATTTTTGTGAGGTAAGTGATTTGTGAAAGGTATAGATTAATGTTAGTCAGGGCCATTCTTTTGTAGGGATTTTTGAAAGTCAGATTGCGCTGCGCTAAATATATTGTGTGTCTCAGTTTAGTGTTGATCAGAATAGGTAAAGAGCGAAATGTCTGAGTACGTTCAGGTCTGATGCAATTCAGGTCTGTCATTACGATCGCATCGTCTGTCGTCATGTCGGTAGATTTCATAGTTTCTTTCTTGTCGGTCACGTGGTGGAGAATTTCTCCCTGAATCGTAACTGCGCGCTGGACCGTTGCGTCTGAAGTTATTCTGTCTCCCTTGATATAATTATTTTGGTTCCCATATTGTCTCTTTCTCTGATTGTCTCTGTGATAGTCATTATCGCGGAGAGGTGATCTTTCCCTGTAATTATTACTACTCTGCCAACGGTTGTCATACGGGTGGTGTCTGTTTTGGTCACGATTTACGTTGTAAGAATAGCCTTGTCGTGTCCATTTATTATTTATGTCATCGCGGAATTGTGACGGATGTGATCTGTAATTGTTGTGCTCCTGTTTTCGCGTTCCGCAATTGTCAATGCCAATTTCCAATTCTTGTAACAGTCCCTGAAAAGCTTCAATGTCGTCTCTGCGACGTCCTGCCAAAATAGTATGCCGTAAATGTTCAAGCAATTTGATGAAGCAATTGCGGATGAGTTCTGAGGGGCTGTAAGGGTTAGACAGGTACTGATTCTTGTGCAACATGTCTTCAAAATATTTCACAAGACTGGAAAATTCAGATTGTTCGATATGTTTCATCATTATGATGCTATGTTTTACTCGGTCTTGTGGGGCTTGAGACCAATATGTTGAGAGGAAGGCATGATAAAATTCTCCTTCACTGTGGCAATCGTGAATGACCGATCGCATTCTCACAGCTGGTTCATTCTCTAAGTAGCCACACATCAATTCTAATCTATGCTCTAATGATCAGTTGGGAGGAAAACAATGAAAGAATTGATGAAGCCACGCTTGTGGATAAATGTCGTTGCCAGAATTCTTAAAAGGTTTGAATTTCCGTGTAGTAATGAACAGCTTATAGTCAAAATCATCGTGTCGGCGAGTCGCATATCGGTCATTGTTACGTCGTGTCGGCGGTTCCACCTCAAAATTCGGTGCACCTTGCCAATTTCTTTCATAATTTCCGAAATGCCTGTGTTATTATTTTGTGGCTTTTCCGTATTTCTTAGTCCCTCTTCCCGTGTTGGAGCGCGAGTGTCGTCTGAAATATGTAATTCTTGTATTACTTGTGCCAACTGATCTTGTACTTCCCGGATTTCTCTTTGGTGTTGCGTATTAATTTGATTCTGATTTTGTTTGAATTTCCTAATTTGTTCGTACTCTTCTGCGTCATTAAAGACTACCGGTCTTGCGTCATTCAGATTATCATCTACCTTCGTAGATAAATTATTTAGCTGATCCGAAAGTTCGACTACTTTCTCTGATAATGAACTAATTTCCTCCATGTGTCTTTCTGAACCAATTTTCAGAGTATCTACTGTGTCCTTTAAGGTTTCCTGAGTTTTTGCAAGTAGCGTAACCGAATTGGTAGATGCAACTGAGTCAGTTTTATCCCACAAGGTCTCATGAATTTCATGAACAATGGTTTGCTGTTCTTTTATGGCTGCTTCGTGATTCTGTAATGCATTTTCATGCCTCGAAAAAATAGGTTGAAAATGCTCACAAATTTGTGTTTTTACGTCATTACAGACTTTTTGACATTTCGATTCAGTGTTATGTAACTCAGTAGTTAAATCTTCACGTGTTTGTTCAAGTGTGGTGTCTAACTTCCGAAGATTTTGTTCCATTGTGTCTAACTTTTGAAGCTTTTGCTGTGTTTGTCTCTGATTTTGTTCCATTGTGTCTAATTGTTGCTGTTTTTGTCTCTGATTTTGTTTAATTTGTTGCATTAATTGCAATAATAATGTATTAGAGTCTGGAATCTGTTCCTCTATGCTTTTCGGCAGTGCATTTGCACCGCCAACATTCACATTTTGACAAGCAGAAAATGTGTCTTGACTTATTTGAGAAAACGGTGAGGACGCAAAACCTGAATCTACAGTATTTGCAAGATTGTGTCCTGTCATTTCGGATTCCTCAGGCGAGCTGTTGCCGACCGATCGATCAATAATGCTTCCCTGTTCACTAATTGTTTCACTGCCTACACCATTATTTGCAGCCCACTCCATTTCCCTGTGCACAATTACCAAATTACTACTTTGAACATTAGTTAATTCATTACTCGGCGGCGCTAACACACTGCTTTCGTCTTCACTGTCATTTCTCAGTTTACTTTGGGGCCTAGTATTACGTTTTTCACACGCCATTATTGTCACAGTATTTCACACGACAACACAGAAAAGCACAATTTGAAGAGCAAAATAATAAAACACATTAACATAGCATTTAAAATAATATCTCGTTAATTGCAAGCGCAGCTGCGAAATACTTGGTGCAAATCTACATGCATGCCACAACTGTTTTACTGTACAAGAATGAAAAACTACAACTACAAAGGAAATTCTCTCTACAATTACGCGCTAGCAATAAACAAAGGCTGCACTAATTACACAAACTACAAGAAAAAATCAGAAGATTCCAGTGAGGTATCCTCGGCTAAGGGTCGACATATGATACGTCCTCTTAGAAAAAATAGTGAATTACTGAGCTGGTAAATCCCTTACGTTATTTGATTTTCAAACAGCTGAGCAGAACTGAACATACTCAGACATTTCGCTCTTTACCTATTCTGATCAACACTAAACTGAGACATACAATATTTTTAGCGCAACGCAATCTGACTTTCAAAAATCCCTACAAAAGAATGGCCCTGACTAACATTAACCTATACCTTTCACAAATCACTTACCTCACAAAAATCTTCGTTACTCGAACTACAGCAATACAGCAAGTGCCACTACTGCCAGCTAAATAAAAGATTCAAACTACTGAAGGCACTAACTACTGATTCTTACAAATGTACTGTTTCTGATGGACACACGTCCAGACCATCCGCTCTCAAAAATCCGCCATCTCACTTCCCCACATCCACCACTGCTGGCGGCTCACCTCCAACTGCGCAACGCTACACGCTGTTAACAGCCAACTGCCCAACACTACAATAGCAAATTCCAATAATGCCACCCAGCCACAGACTGCACACAGCACAGGCAGTGATTTTCATACAGAGCGCTAGGTGGCAGTGGCGTTACCAATATAAGAACCTAAACAACCTACTTACAATGGTCCCGGTAGGCCACTCGTGGCCTGAAGATGGAGTGCTTTTTAACCGACTTCATTTAAAGATAAGATTGAACTGTATACCATTAGAACAATATTTTTAATAATCTGCGATTTTCCCATCCTTTGGAACTCGAAAACTGTTATTCCTAGAGGAAAAAATGAATAGAGCTTTTAATGTAGAAAATTTAATGCAGTTTAATTTTGCAGCGGGAACATTTTCGTTACAAGCCACGGTTTTCTAGTTGTTCGAGAAATCATATAAACTGGCCTTTAAACTCACAACCACCTAAACGCTCGTAACCCACCGGTCAGGATTTTTAGTATGTTGTTCGGGACACTCTCTCCTAGGACTGCGCAAAAATTTGCGACTATACTATTTTCTCCGTAAGTTTCTTTCGTTGACTGGACTATAGTGGAAGAAGTAGTGATCAATATAGAGGGAAAGCAAAGATTTGCTGCACTCCTCCGTTAATTCGGTCGCCAGATTCTCGTTGGTATCCTGTCGTTTGACTATCACTGACTGACTACTATCGATGAAGTTTGAAGTTATACTCCAAGTTCTATTGCTTTTTTCATTTGTGTGATGTAGGATGATGTCCGTTTTCACCCTCCATTACTAATTTTGGGTTTATGCTGATACTGAAGACAATATTCAGCTTTCCATTCATTCTATTATTAGTTGCTGCTCTGCCTTAACAACATGTGATGAAATGAAGACACCTACGTATTGGAACTCCGGATCAGAAAGCACTAAATCTAAAATTTTATGTGGAACCTCAGATTTACTTAAAAGCGCTGCACCTCCTTTGATAACAAGGAGGACATGAAAAAGTCTAAGTACAGCAAACGATGTCTCAGTTATTGCTATAATGGGTATAGGCCTGTCCATAGATGAAAGTAAGCTATTTTTATTATTATTCCTTATATAATGCACATTTCGTAGCAGTCTGTTGTATCGTAATGTAACTGTTTACTATTTACTTGGAAATAACAGCTAAATCTGCATTAACATATCTTAAATGAGGACTTTTGTTTATTCAAATGGTTCAAATGGCTCTGAGCACTATGGGACTTAACCACTGAGGTCATCAATCAGTCCCCTAGAACCTAGAACTTCTTAAACCTAACTAACCTAAGGACATCACGCACATCCATGCCCGAGGCAGGATTCGAACCTGCGACCGTAGCGGTCCGCAGTTCCAGACTGTAGCACCTAGAACCGCTCGGCCACACCGGCCGGCCTTTCGTTTATTACTGTGGTTCCAGTCGCTAGTTTTTGCCTGGCTGACATACCTCCCAAAACAGTTTTGATGTGTAAGTTACTATTTTATCACATACCATTTTGATGGTACTGGGATGGTTGCAGATTATGAACGATTGAGACGCATACTATGCTCGGATTTCTGTCTGTTGGCTATGAACAAATTGGGTTTCCTGCTACTAAACGTGAGTGAGGGCTAGTGGGCATTACTATCTGTAAGATCAGAGCTAAGTACTTCGCTAAATGCCATGTGCGCAACACGGCAATCGGCGGGGTAGCAGCTTTTGCAGCCCGGTTACATGTTGGCTGGGAGGTCGTAACTTCTACTGATGTTATTTTACTAAGAGCGGCGGCTACTGGTGGCAAAGCTGCTCTTATATTTCCCTCCAGCAGTTTATTTTACCTTCCAACGCCGCAATTTCTTGATAAATTACATCGAGCTCGGCGCTTTTTCTGTTTTCCGCTCTGTCTTGCGAGTTATGGGCATATTTTTTTCTGTCGTTTTGTGAGGACCACTGTAGCAATTCAGTCTTGGAGCAAGCTCTTTTCCACGGTCATATTCACTGCTTTTATGAGGCCCCATACGGCAAAAATACACTAGCTGTGACACGGATTACTTCCATGTTTAGAAATTTACCACTTCTTTTAGATATTACAAAGATTCCACCTGCGTTCTTGCCTCATGAAGATAGAACACGTCTGGATTTTTGCGTTTCCGCTGTTACTAAACTTAAGGGGATAGGCTCTGCAGTGTTTTTGGTATTCTCTTCATCTTGATTACGTGTTCTATTACGCTCAAAGTTATCCGAACGACCTGAATTGCGTTCCGTGGAGCCCACATAACGTAATTTTCGGCACAGTCGTGTGGCTCTAGCGGATGGATACCACTAGAGACAAGTTCAGAGCACTGCGCTGTATGGAAATCAACCCTAATGCAAATTAATACCACGATATTCCGAATAGCAGGAAACACACTATTAGAGAACAAATGTCCTTAAAACTTATAAAGTCAAACTTACTAGAATAACTGACATTTTAAAAACGTGACCACGCTCATTAGCATTTGAGACAACTGATATCTGTAACTCTGCCACATAAAGCGCTAAGTAATTATTAGTCAAAACTAAATTTTTTGTGAATAAAAGTGTAAAAATATCTAGACTATTGTCCGTCGATCGCTTGGTGAGTGGTTGTACAAAAACTGATTAATAAATTAACCAGTTAGAGAAACCGCAATTAACAACGTCAAACACTCAACGGAAACCTCAACTTCAACAGTGTATCGGTAGTAATATCACCGATTCATGGTGGCACGTGGATCTATGTGCAACACGAAAGTCGTCTAACGCCCTTGTTATCTAATAACAGTAAATGTAAGTGTCGTGTGAGTAGGTCCTCCCACCGGGTAGACCGTTCGCCAGGTGCAAGTCTTTCGATTTGATGCCACTTCGGCGACTTGCGCGGCGATGAGGATGAAATGATGATGATTAGGACAACACAACACCCAGTTCCTGAGCGGAGAAAATCTCCGACCCCGCCGGGAACCGAACCTGGGCCCTGAGGATTGACATTATGTCGCGCTGACCACTCAGCTACCAGGGGTGGATTTTTAACAACAGTGTGACATTAAATATCCAAGGGGTTCGTGAGCAGCTATTTGTGCAATATTTGAACTTTAAATGACATGCCCAACTATTTTGTTCTGGGTATACAATCAGTTCCACAAGAAAGTGTACGCCATAATTTTAAATATAACGTCCTCAGCGACATCTCTGGTAGTGGTCTCGAATGTGCACCCAACGCACTTTTGCACAGTGTATAGATAAACAGTGTGAGAGTTGAATGTTTTGTTTTGTCGGTTGCAGCTTTGACTATTTGCACTTATTTACAGCCAATTTAAACTCAAAAAAATGTGCAGTATTTTTCAAAAATGCCTTCTGAGTTCCTGTAAGAAGGTATTTGGTTCGAACGAGGTAAACTGGGTGCTTCAAGAGGATAATGATTCGAAACATCGCAGCCGTCTCTGTACGTCGCGGAAACAAGACAGTGGGGTGTCCACGATGGATTGGCCTGCAGTGTCTCCGGATGCAAATCCGATCACAAATGTTTGGTCGTATACAAAGAAGAAGCTTAAAGTAAAGCCAATATATAGTTTGAAGCAGCTGTCATATAAGGACGATGTAGAGATCGTTACCGAGAGAATAAGCAGAATATCTCGTGAAAAGCATGCCAAAAAGGTGCCAAGCTATATCGATAATGGCGGCGATTGGATCAACTATTAGGTAACTGTGCAATTATTAATAACATGTAACCGGCCAGAGTAGTCGAGCGGTTCTAGGCGCTACAGTCTGGAATCGCGCGACCGCTACGGTAGCAGGTTCTGATCCTGCCTCGGGCATGGATGTGTGTGATGTCCTTAGGTTGGTTAGGTTTAAGTAGTTCTAAGTACTGCAATAAACCACGTAACGTCCATCTGCAGGAACTGGCAACATTCTGGAATGCTTCTAAAGGATGTGTTGCCTTCCATTTCAGCAAATTGAAGCGCAAGTCTTCAAGGTCATGGAACGTGTCAGTACATGAAATTACAACAGAAAAGTAATAACAGATATAATAAAATGTTTATGAACCCAGAAAAAGACAAGCCGTAAGTTAATGTAAACGCAATCAACAATATAACACAAGAATCGGCATAATTTTGAAAGGAACAACTCGACAGAATAGAAGGAGTAACCCGTGAGGAAATTCTTCAGTTTCGGTTTGAAAGCGCGTGGATTGCTGCTAAGATTTTAGAATTCATGTGGTGGCTCACTGAAAATGGATGCGGCGGTATACTGTACACCTTTCTACGCAAGAGTCAAGGAAGTGCGATCCAAACGCAGAGTTGATTTATGCCTAGTATTAACTGAGTGAAAGCTGCCAATTCTTGGTAATAAGCCGATATTGTTGACAAGAAACAACAGTAAAGAATATATATATTGAGAGGCCAACGTCGGAATATCCAGACTAGTGAAGAGGGGTCGACAAGAAATTCACGAACTTACACCACTTATTGCCCGAGCCGCCGTTTTTTGAGGCAAAAATATCTTTTGAGAATGGGAAGAGTCACCCCAAAATACACTGAAGCGCCAAAGAAATTGGTATAGTCATGCATATTCAAATACAGAGATACGTAAACAAACAGAATACGGCGCTATGTTCGGCAACGCCTCTATAAGACAAGTGTCTGTCGCAGTTGTAAGATCGGTTACTGCTGTTACAGTGGCAGGTTGTCAAGATTAGAGTGAGTTTGAACTTGGTGTTACAGTCAGCGCACGAGGTAGCGATGAAGTGAGGCTTCTCCCGTACGACCATTTCACGAGTGTACCGTTAATATCAGAAATCCGGTAAAACATCAGATCACTGACATCGCTACAGACGGAAAAAGATCCTGCAAGAATGGGAACAACGACGACTGAAGAGAATCGCTCAAAATGACGGCAGTGCAACCCTTTCACAAATTGGTGCAGATTTCAATGCTGGGCCATCAGCATGTGTCAGCGTGCGAAACATTCAACGAAACACCATCAATATGGGCTTTCGGAGCCGAAGCCCCCTCGTGTTCCCTTGATGACTTCACAACACAAAGGTTTACGCCTCTCCTGGACCGGTCAACACCGACGTTGGACTGTTGATGACTGAAAACGTGTTTCCTGATCGGACGAATCTCGTTTCAAATTGTATCGAGCGGATAGACGTGTATGCGTACGAAGACAACCTCATGAATCCATGGACCCTGCATGTCAGCAGAGGACTGTTCAAGCTGGTGGAGGCTCTGTAATAGTGTGGAGCGTGTACGGTTGGAGCGACATGGGACTCCTGATACGTCTAGATACGACTCTGAGGGGCGACACGTACGTAATCATCCTGTCTGATCACCTCCATCCATTAATGTCCATTGTGCACTCCGGCGGACTTGGGCAATTCCAGATGGACATTGCGACACCCCACACGTTCGGAATTGCTACTGAGTGGCTCCAGGAACACTCTTCTGAGTTTAAATGCTTCCGCTGGCCCCAAAACTCCCCCGACGTTAACACTGTTGAGCGTAACTGGGATGCGTTGCAAAGTGCTGTTCAGAAGAGATATCCATCCCTTACTCTTACGGATTTATGGGCAGCTCAGCAGATTCAGGGTAACAATTCCTTCCAGCACTACTTCAGACATTAGTCAAGTTCATGCCACGTCGTGTAACAGCACTTCTGCGTGCTCGCGGGGGCCCTACAAGATACGTGCCTAAGCAGGTGTACCAGTTTCTATGGCTCTTCAGTGTATAATACCATACGTCATAAGCTAATGAAAATACGCAAAGTAGACTACATTTCGTGACGAACTATTACTTACCTCAGATACCGTTCAAATAGTAAAAATGGCAGCATTAAGTCTTTGAACAAGATCCTGAACGTGGGTTTTTCACGACAGTTTACTATCAATCTGAACACCTAGAATTTAAAACTGTTCAGTTGCACTAATCATTCTTTGAAATTAAAATGTAGGATTTTGTTGAATTGTGTGTTAGAAACTGTAAACACTAAGTCTTATTATGGTTTAGTGTTAATTTATGTTCTACAAGCTATGAACTTACGTCATGAACTGCACTATTTGAAAGGAGTGCCAATGTTGAACACAACATCCTTTACTACCAAGCTAGCGTCATCAGCAAACTGAAATATTTTAGAATCACCTGTAATACTAGAAGGCATATCATTTATATAAATAAGGAACAGGAGTGGCCCCAGCACTGATCCCTGGGGCACCACCCATTTAACTGTGTCCCACTCATACCCCACATCATAGCCATTCCTAACACTGGGGATAATGACCTTTTGGTGTCTGTTGTTAAAGTAAGAGGTTAAACAGTTGTGAGCTACTCCCCATATTCCATAATGGTCCAAATTTTGGAACAATATTTTGCAATCAGCACAATCAAACGCTTTAGTTAGATCAAAAAAGATGCCTAACTTTCGAAATCTTTTGTTTAACCCATCGAGTATCTCACTGAGAAACGAGACTAGCATTTTCAGTTGTTAAAGCCCTTCTAAATCCGAACTGTACATATGACAGCAAATTTTGTGAAATAAAATGATCAATTATCCTTACATACAGAGCCTTTTCAAAACTTTAGCAAACACTGATGGCATAGAAACACATCTAAAATTGTCTGCATTGTCTCTTACTCCCTTTTTGTAAAGCGGCTTTACTACTGAGCATCTTAACCGTTAAGGAAACTGACCATTCTTAAAGGAAAATACAAATATGGCTAAGTACGGGCCTAACATGTACAGCACAGCACTTCAATATCCTGCTAGGTACTCCATCATATCCACGAGAGTCCTTAGTCTTCAGTGATTTAATTATTTACTCGATCGCCCCCTTGTCTGTATCACAGAAGAGTATTTCAGACATCAGTCTCGAAAAGGCATTTTCCAAGAGAGTTGTACGATTCCCTGTAGAAACTAAGTTTTTCTTTAATCCGCCAGCAACGCTCAGAAAGTGATTGTTAAACACTGTACATATATTTGACTTATTAGTAACAGAAATATTTTTACTACGAAGTGACTTTATATCATCGTCCCTGTGCTGCTGACCAGACACTTCCTTCACAACTGACCGTCTGGCTTTAACTTAATCCTGTGAATTAACTATTCTATTTGCGTACCACATACTCTTTGGTTTCCTAATAACATTTTTAAGCATCTTACAGTACTGTTTCTAATGGGCTACTCTAGTTAGATTGTGACTACTTCTAACATTTTGATACAACTTCCACCTTGTTCTACATGATATCCTTATCCCACTAGTCAGCGACCCAGGCTGCCTTTTACTGCTAGTACCCTGTTTAGAACGCTCTAATGAAAAGCAACTATCAAAGAGCATGAGAAATGTGTTAAGGAAAGCATTATATTTGTCATCTAAGTTATCGGCAGTATAAACATACTGCCACTCTTGTTCCTTAACGAGGTTTAAAAAACTTTCTATTGCCATTGAATTAGCTTTTCTATATAGTCTGTAATTATATATAATATTTGTATGCGTACAAAATCACTTTGATGTTAAAATTTGTGCATCATGGCCTGAAATGCCATTCATCCTTTTACTAACAGAATGCCCATCAAGTGATGAAGAATGAATAAAAATATTGCCTATGGCTGTGCTGCTGTTTCCCTAAATCCTAGTTGGAAAAAACAAAGTTTGCATCAGATCATATTTAATTAGAAGATTTCTAACAATCTCTTTCTCCCACAATCACATACAAAATTAATATTTAAGTCACCACGTAAAACTATTTTCGGTTCCTCCAATAGAGTGAACTAAGAACCGTCTCTAACTCGAGCAGAATTGTTCTGAAGCCAGAGTTAGGGGACCTACAAATAACAATAATTAGAAGTTCAGTTTCACTGAATTCAACTGCCTCTGCACAACATTCAAATACCTAGAATGAGATTTTCATTCTGCAGCGGAGTGTGCGCTGATATGAAACTTCCTGTCAGACTAAAACTGTGTGCCGGACCGAGACTCGAACTCGGGACCTTTGCCCGCGAAAGGCAAAGGTCCCGAGTTCGAGTCTCGGTCCGGCATACAGTTTTACTCTGCCAGGAAGTTTCATTCAAATACCTGTTCAGTGCAGCGCCGTGATACGTCTACGGCTCAAATGGAATACCAGTTTTTATGTACGTGCCACTCCCCCACTTCTCAAAGAACTCCTTGAAAAACAGCCAGCTAATCTGTACCGTGGTAAACGAAGCCTCTGAATTGTCAAATTATATAAGTGGTGCTCCGATATACCAATAATGTCGGAGTTAAAATCTACACTCCTGGAAATTGAAATAAGAACACCGTGAATTCATTGTCCCAGGAAGGGGAAACTTTATTGACACATTCCTGGGGTCAGATACATCACATGATCACACTGACAGAACCGCAGGCACATAGACACAGGCAACAGAGCATGCACAATGTCGGCACTAGTACAGTGTATATCCACCTTTCGCAGCAATGCAGGCTGCTATTCTCCCATGGAGACGATCGTAGAGATGCTGGATGTAGTCCTGTGGAACGGCTTGCCATGCCATTTCCACCTGGCGCCTCAGTTGGACCAGCGTTCGTGCTGGACGTGCAGACCGCGTGAGACGACGCTTCATCCAGTCCCAAACATGCTCAATGGGGGACAGATCCGGAGATCTTGCTGGCCAGGGTAGTTGACTTACACCTTCTAGAGCACGTTGGGTGGCACGGGATACATGCGGACGTGCATTGTCCTGTTGGAACAGCAAGTTTCCTTGCCGGTCTAGGAATGGTAGAACGATGGGTTCGATGATGGTTTGGATGTACCGTGCACTATTCAGTGTCCCCTCGACGATCACCAGTGGTGTACGGCCAGTGTAGGAGATCGCTCCCCACACCATGATGCCGGGTGTTGGCCCTGTGTGCCTCGGTCGTATGCAGTCCTGATTGTGGCGCTCACCTGCACGGCGCCAAACACGCATACGACCATCATTGGCACCAAGGCAGAAGCGACTCTCATCGCTGAAGACGACACGTCTCCATTCGTCCCTCCATTCACGCCTGTCGCGACACCACTGGAGGCGGGCTGCACGATGTTGGGGCGTGAGCGGAAGACGGCCTAACGGTGTGCGGGACCGTAGCCCAGCTTCATGGAGACGGTTGCGAATGGTCCTCGCCGATACCCCAGGAGCAACAGTGTCCCTAATTTGCTGGGAAGTGGCGGTGCGGTCCCCTACGGCACTGCGTAGGATCCTACGGTCTTGGCGTGCATCCGTGCGTCGCTGCTGTCCGGTCCCAGGTCGACGGGCTCGTGCACCTTCCGCCGACCACTGGCGACAACATCGATGTACTGTGGAGACCTCACGCCCCACGTGTTGAGCAATTCGGCGGTACGTCCACCCGGCCTCCCGCATGCCCACTATACGCCCTCGCTCAAAGTCCGTCAACTGCACATACGGTTCACGTCCACGCTGTCGCGGCATGCTACCAGTGTTAAAGACTGCGATGGAGCTCCGTATGCCACGGCAAACTGACTGACACTGACGGCGGCGGTGCACAAATGCTGCGCAGCTAGCGCCATTCGACGGCCAACACCGCGGTTCCTGGTGTGTCCGCTGTGCCGTGCGTGTGATCATTGCTTGTACAGCCCTCTCGCAGTGTCCGGAGCAAGTATGGTGGGTCTGACACACCGGTGTCAATGTGTTCTTTTTTCCATTTCCAGGAGTGTATAAGCAGTTCGCCGGCCGCTGGTGGCCGAGCGGTTCTGGCGCTACAGTCTGGAACCGCGCGACCGCTACGGTCGCAGGTTCGAATCCTGCCTCGGGCATGGATGTGTGTGTTGTCCTTAGCTTAGTTACGTTTAAGTAGTTCTAAGTTCTAGGGGACTTATGACCTCAGCAGTTGAGTCCCATAGTGCTCAGAGCCATTTGAACCATATAAGCAGTTCACTAAATTTGTCTCTAATACCTCTTATATTTTGACGATATATGCTAATTCCTTCACTACTGGGATACCTGACCTCCTTTGAAAGTGATTTCTTTGTCAAAGGGACTTCCTTTAAGCATGGATACCTACCAACTGCGTTCAGTCTAATAAAGGTGCAGCTCTAACACCAACTACTACAGGAATTTTCCCATGAGTAATACCATCACCGCTCATTACACTGTCACCTATAAGCTTTTCCCGTCTCACCTTCCCATACCTATGTATTCATGGTCTTGTGGCAGTCTGTGTTTGGTTGTGGTTGTGTGTGGATATTCGCTGTCCGCTGCCGCCGTCCCGCTCACTAGCAGTAAGTCTGCGTGTTTAATGCAGCTTTTTGCTGTAGTGTGTGAGCTAGTGTGAATCTTAGAAGATGCAAATATGAGTCGACCGAGTAGAGAAGACATTCTGAAGTTAGCCTTCGATAGGAATTTTGTTAGTCCAAACTTATATGAAATTTAACTGATTCTTGCAGAAGTTGTGAAGCTAGGTTGTGATAATATACTTGATATAAATATGACGATCATTAGTAGTGGTGTGTATTTCTAACTGAAAAGTGCCGATCTTTGTAATAGAATTGTCAAACCTAATGGAGGAAATTTCAAATTAAAGCACAGTGACTAAAACGTTATTGAAGTTAGTCTTACCGATGCAGGTTTTGGCATAAGAACGGTAAGAATATTTCAATTAAAATTTTAAGTTACAGTTGAGAAAATTAATGCAGTAGTATCTTCTTGTAGGAAAGTGACAGGAAGTACTCCAGAAAAGTTATCTGAGTCTCACAGGTTTCCAATACCGGATGATATCAGACAGTTAAAAGTTGAATTACAAAAACATAAACTGTGTTATATTAACGTATCCGCCGCGCGGGTTAGCCGTGCGGTCTGTGGTGCCTTGTCACGGTTCGCTCGGCTGCTCCCGTCGGTGATTTGAGTCCTCCCTCGGGCATGGGTGTGTGTGTTGTCTTTAGCGTAAGTTAGTTTAAGTTAGATTAAGTAGTGTGTAAGCTTAGGGACCGATGACTCTGAGCACTATGGGACTTAACAGCTATGGTCATCAGTCCCCTAGAACTTAGAACTACTTAAACCTAACTAACCTAAGGACATCACACAACACCCAGCCATCACGAGGCAGAGAAAATCCCTGACCCCGCCGGGAATCGAACCCGGGAACCCGGGCGTGGGAAGCGAGAACGCTACCGCACGACCACGAGATGCGGGCTAGGGACCGATGACCTCAGCAGTTTGGTCCCATAGGACATACCACAAATTTCCAAAAAATTAAAGTTTCCTGTTACCGCGTTGCAGTCATGTACGAGGTGGAATCCAAAATTTTCGGGACTGGTGCTGCCATCTGGAAAGTAGGAGTAGTAGATCTTTGCACCGCTAGGTGGCGAGAGCTGCATATCTGATGAGTCAGTGTGTGTAGTGGCATTCAGCTGGGAGGTCGTGTTGCGTGTCCACAGTGATTTCCGTAATACTCTGTGTTTGGTGTGTATTTTATGATGGATCCGCAAACAGAATAGTGCGTGTGTATCAAATTCTGTGCGAATCTCGGTAAAAGTGCTACGGAGGCCCTTGCAATGATTCAACAAGTGTTTGGGGGACAGAACATGAGCCTTACGTGTGTGTTTGAGTGGTTCTCCAAGACCCAAAAAAGTGAGACAGGTGAAGAGCAAAGTGAAGAGCATGATGATCGTTTTCTTTGATACCAAGGGAATTGTGCACAAAGAATTCATCCCACCCAACCAAACAGTGAATTCCACATACTACTGTGACGTTTTGCGACGGCTCCATGAAAACGTGCGGCGACTACAGCCCGAACTTTGGCGTCAAGGGAACTGGCTGCTGCATCACGACAACGCGCCCTGTCACACGTTCTTGCTCACGAGGACGTTTTTGGCAAAAAGCAACATGGCGGTTGTACCCCACCCACCGTACTCATCAGATTTGGCACCTTGCGACTTCGCACTATTCCCCAAACTGAAAATCAATTTAAAAGGCCGTCGGTTCGACATTCTAGAGAGGATTCAAGAAACATTGCTGGCAATGATAAACACCTTCAAAGAACAGGACTTCCAGAAAACGTTTGACCAGTGGCCGAAACGCTGGGACTGGTGTGTACGTGTGGATGGGAACTACTTCAAGGGTGATGGTGACCATTAGTCCAAAGGTAAGGTTTTCAACAGATGGCAGCACCAGTCCCGAAAATTTTGGATAGCACCTCGTATCATAGGTAGCTTCGCACTTGAGCTGTCTGTGTCCCAGAGGGTCACGTGCTTGCCAAGTGTATGCAGTGGCGCGTGGCCCAGGTGTCGTCCAGTGAAGCAGTACACTGAGGAACCATGTGAAAAGGTTTCGAACGTGATTATGGCCGCACGACGGGAATTGACAGACTTTGGACGGCGAATGGTAGTTAGAGGTAGATGTATGGGACATTCCATTTTAGAAATCGTTTGGGAATTCGGTATTCGATATCTACAGTGCCAAGAGTGTACCGAGAGTACCAAATTTCAGGCATGACCTCTCACCATGGACAATCCAGCGTCTTTCACTTAACGACCGGTAACAGTGACGTTTGCGTAGTCTGTGTTAACAGACAAGCAACACTGCGTGAAATAACTGCAGAAATCAATGTGGGACTTACGATCAACGTATCTGTTAGGACAGTGCGGTGAAATTTGGCGTTAATGGGCTATGGCAGCAGACAGTACGACAGCGCTTGCAGAGACTCTCCTGGGCTCGTGACCATATCGGTTGGACCCTAAACGACCGGACAACCGTGGCCTGATCAGATGAGTCCCGATTTCAGTTGGTAAGAACTGATGATAAGTTCTGAGTGTGTTGCAGAACCTACTAAGACATGTGTGGTGTCACCGCCAGACACCACACTTGCTAGGTGGTAGCTTAAATCGGCCGCGGTCCATTAGTACATGTCGGACCCGCGTGTCGCCACTGTCAGGATCGCAGACCGAGCGCCACCACAAGGCAGGTCTCGAGAGACGCACTAGCACTCGCCCCAGTTGTACGACGACGTTGCTAGCGACTACACTGACGAAGCCTTTCTCTCATTTGCCGAGAGACAGTTAGAATAGCCTTCAGCTAAGTTAATGGCTACGACCTAGCAAGGCGCCATTAACCATTTGTAACGTTGCATGTACCTCAAGATAGAGTCTCACTTGTATCATCCAGAATGCTGTATACCAAAGGACAATATAAAAGTTAAGTGTTCTAGTAGCTACGTTCTTTTCTTTATCACATTCATTACGAATCCTGTTCCAGACTTAACGCCAGACGGCGTGAGTTGACGCGTGCCCTTTCGGCTACTTCACTGTGGACTGGCTGCCTTAACAGTCCACTACAACATGGACCCAAGTTGTCAACAAAACACTATGCAAAACATGAAATGTATTCGCAATTGCGAATAAGGACTACCGTCATCTGTATGATGAAATGACAACAATGAAAATTTATGCCAGACAGGGAATGGAAGCCGAATTTCCCGCTTATCGCGAGCGGCCGCCCTACCATTTGGCTATCCGAGCACGACTCACAGCCAGACCTAAACTTCCACATGTCATCAACCACGTGTCCACAACCTGTACTCATACATCCATTATGTATATTCCCGTCCAGGGAGTAAGGAGGCTGTAATTTCGCACCTTACAAGCACTCATCTGCAAGCTTTGCCGTGAACTACAACCACAATTAGGTATTGTTTGATAGGTTGTACATCGTATATATGAATATTTAAAGGAGACTGACATTGTCACCTACGCCTTGTAAATAATTGTTAACGCTTATTGCATGAAAGGTGACAGAAGATGACGAGTATGTCACTCGTCGAAACGTCGCAGTTTGATGACACCGCCACCCGGCTGGAAGCCCGAGAACTCTTCGCCGTCTCTGTATTCCGTTAATGCGTCGATATTCGTGAAGAGCAGCGGCACTGTTGCTGTTGATAAACACGTTTACGATTAAAGCCTTGTTCACCTCGTCCAGGCCGCGCGTAGTGGCCGAGCGGTTTGAGGCGCCATGTCACGGACTGTGCGGCACTTCCCGCGGGAGGTTCGAGTCTCCCTGGGGCATGGGTGTGTGTGTTGTTCTTAGCATACGTTAGATTGAGTTAGATTAAGTAGTGTGTAAGTCTAGGGACCGATGACCTCAGCAATTTGGTCTCTTAGAAATTCACACACATTTGAACATTTGAACACCTTGTCCAGACACACGTTCACTGTCTGCAACTGTAACGCGTACTGATCCTTGTGTTTCAGCCCCACGTAGCCGTACCAGTACGGGCACCAGTGGCTAGTCAAGACACTAACACTGCGAGCAACACAAATCCAGCTGCGCACGTTTCTATAAAAATTAGTTACCCATACGGTAAATAGTTTTTCGTCCACACTGACTGAAGTAGCGAAAGTTTAGTTAGAACCACCCTGTATTTTATGAGCCAAACGTCATGAACGTTTCAGAGAATTCATTTCTTATTTTCCTTGAACCCGACGTGCTGAAAATGTTTATTCTGGACTGGGATTTGAACTCGCATCTCCCCTTTTGCGAGATTTGCTTCCTTCAGGACGGTACAGTTCCATCATTTTGCTCCTTCCTAAAGATTCCAAACGCCTCAGGGTCTTCACGAAACGAACATCTTTGGGTACGAATACCACTCCGTCACAGTAACTTTCATCACGTCATTTCTAGCTGTAGCATGCACACAACTGTGGGTGAAAAACAATTTTGATTTTTAATGTCTCTTCGTGCGTTGCCAACAGTAACGATAGGAGCCGATTTCAGCCCTCAGTCAGACACAAAAATTTGCGTTTCAGCGTTTCAGGTTCAAACACGTCACTCGTAGCTACTGGTGAAAAAAAATTCGATAGATAACATCTCTTCGTGTGTAATCAACAAGGACGACATGTGCAGTGTTCGACTGCCAGTCAGCACAGACACTTTCGTCACGTTACTTCTAGCCAAACACGCTCAAATCTCTATACTGGTGAAATAAACCTATATTTAAGGTCTGTTTGTGGCTGGATAATAAAGATGACGAGAGACGAGTTCGAATCCCGGCCAGGCAAAAAATTATTATTCTCATTATTTTAAGTTCAAACGTTTCATTACTGATGAAAAAATTTGGTACCTTACATTTGACTGCGCGTAGTTATCAATCCAATTAGGCACTAGGTCCAAGTCCCCGTCCAACACAAAACTTTACCTCACGTGATTTCAAAAGTTTAAACATGTGCACACTTTGTTACTTGTAACTGAAGAGGTGATTGGAAAACTTTTACAGATCAAGAAGACATCGAATTATCACATAGATTTTGAAGTCCATATTTCTTTGCAAAATCTCTTTTTCACAAAAATTTAGTATTGAACAAGGATTACTAGATGATTTATGGGATAGAGTTACGAGTATTATTTGTCTCATACGTTAATTAGAGTGGTAAAATTGTTGAAACGTCACTTATTGTAATCAGTTTTAGTTTACAAGCCTTAAGGACTTTTAATCTCCAATAACGCGATTCCTAATATGCAATATCGTGATATTATGTTACAGCTGGACTGATTGTCACACAGCGCGGTGATCTCAACTTGTCTCCATTGGTAACCGTTCTGTATACTCACACCAGTGTGCCGAAAGAGATTAGAGGACGTGTGAGCAAGTTACGTTACGTAGACTCCATGCAAATCAGGCAGAACGGAATACATGTTTTTCTAATACTTTTGAGCGTGTTAATACATATACTCTATAACACCCAAAATGTCATCTTCAGGCTTCGTGACGTCCACCCCATGCATAGTAGTTTTCGTCTTGGCACGAGGAACGAAATATAAGCTTCAATATTACTGTGACTATGAACTAAGTGGTTTACCCTCGTCACAAGAATAAGGTTCCCCTTTCTTATGATTGCGGCCTGATGTATCATACTTATGTATCCCTCCTCACTCGCACTACACCAGTGTATCGAAAGGAATAGGATGTATCCTTGTAACTGGTTAACATTCGCCTTACTGTGAACGACTTAAATGTCCAACGTGAAGCCCATTATACACATTTATTTGCTGTCCATTTTGAATTCTACCACGTACCACTGTTGCATCTGCTGCTGTAGCTGCCACATGACATCTATTCAAGTGGAGTTTGCGATACCGACTGCCCGCTTTTCCCCGTATCGGAGTGATTATTGCGCCGTGTTTTTAGAATGAAGCTTGTGGTGACAGAGTTAAATGATAGCGTAGCCCGGGGTTTAGTTACATCACATAATGATAGTCTGGTTGTAAGTTGTCAAAGTCAAAAAATATCATATCCGAATGAGCCTGGTTATAGATACTAAACAGCCAAATAATGATTCAGAAGACTGTGTCTAGAGGTTACGTTCAGTTGCATTGCCATTTATGTTGAACAATATTCGTCCTGAAACTTCCTGGCAGATTAAAACTGTGTGCCTGACCGAGACTCGAACTCGGGACCTTTGCCTTTCGCAGGCAAGTGCTCTACCAACTGAGCTACCCAAGCACGACTCACGACCCGTCCTCACAGCTTCAATTTTTCGTGTGCTTGGGTAGCTCAGTTGGTAGAGCACTTGCCTGCGAAAGGCAAAGTTCCCGAGTTCGAGTCTCAGTCCGGCACACAGTTTTAATCTGCCAGGAAGTTTCATATCATCGTACACTCCGCTGCAGAGTGAAAATCTCATTCTGTAATATTCGTCCTGTCTCCTCCAGTACCATATCTTTCCATTCTTGATACAGAAAGCTGTGAACATAATTATGAAACCTGGACGTACAGCGAAGAAATGACGGCATTCGCGCAGTCGACATATAAAAATTAAAATTGCTTGAAGGGTGGTGGGCCAAGTTTGCACGCTCTTGGTGTATCAGCCCCCTCCTCATTTTCACAGAAACACATAACGCCATTGGCCACGGGGGGAAAGGGGAGGGGGAGTGATCTCTTCTAATAATGTCACTGCTCGAGGGCCGGATGCCGGCGTCAGCAGTTTCAGGAAAAAGAATTAATGCTCATGTTATCAATTCTGGAAATGCTGATGCTGATTTCCGTTTACCAATTTTTCAGAAATACAGTCGACACAATACAACAAACGGAACCCATCACGTTATACTTTATGGTGACATTTCAACACAAACGGAAGTACCATCAGGTGTAGCCCAATTAAGTGTAATAGGATCATTAACGATTTTAATATACATAAACGATTCCGCTGACAGAGTCAGTAGCAATTGTCAGATTGTTCAATGATAATTCTGTTGTCTCCACGGAATCATAGATGGACGATCCTAATGAAATTCAGAACAACTTATGTGGCATTTTCAGTTGGCGTAATGAACAGCTACTCTCTTTAGAGGTGGGTAAAGTGCTCCTATGACAAAGAGAAATAATTTAACAGTATCCAAATACAAAATTAGCGGTAAAAATATGGAGACTGGCAATCGTTTAAATATCTATAGGTAATTCTAAGGAGCAATATGAAGTGAAACAAAGGTCAGCAGTAGAGAATGTAAATGGATGACTTAGATTTTTTGGGACAGTTCTGGGAAAGAACTATGCATTTGTAAAGGAAGCCAAATACAGGACACTATATCACATCCAGATTGTCACCAGATCTGCACACATGTTACCACTGAAGACAGATTGTTATTCACTTGGGCGATCGCAGTATTGGTGTCTTCAGGTTCTGTCACTTAGTTAAGACTGTAAATCGTCGGCATAGAAATAATGTTTTCAGAAGGGCGGAACCGATGTACTATCATTAATATAGAAGGAAAACAGTAGTTGGCCCAGGACTGACCCCAGAAGCACGCCCGAAATAAAAAAGCTTCCAGGACGACTTTTCACTCTCAGGACAACACATTGTTGTCTGTTTTTCAAGTATCTTTAGCGTACTATCTGAAAATTTTACTTGTCGTTTTTCTCTGAACAGAATGTCAAATGGTTCAAATGGCTCTAAGCACTATGGGACATAACATCTGAGGTCATCAGTCCCCTAGATTTAGAACTACTTAAACCTAACTAACCTAAGGACATCACACACATCCATGCCGGAGGCAGGATTCGGACCTGCGACCGTAGCAGTCGCGCGGTTCCGGACTGAAGCGCCTAGAACCGCTCGGCCACCATGGCCGGCAACAGATACCATCACAAGTAAACACAGCTCTGCTGAATACGTCCATCATCTACCACACTTCAACTAAAAATATATCATACTGTGCCACGACAAGACCAAAATTTGTTTAACAGTAACATAACGTGCTCTCTCTCTGACGTGCACATCGATAACTTACAAAAATCAAAATGGCATGCTTACCTTACAACAGAAAATACTGATATTTTCTTGGACATTAAGAAATGGCTTCAAGCCTCTTCACTAGTAATTAAGTCTAGAAAAAAAAAGTATTTATTCAGAACCTAGAAAAGGTTTCCACCTAACAGATACAAAAGTATACGGACTTGCATAGACGACGTTGACAATGTTAAATACTTGGTATTAAAACGAGATGATAAATACAACCGGGAGAAGAACACAGAAAAAATACGAAAATTCCTAAACAAATCTTTATTTGAAGCCATTTGGACTACTTTTCGACCGTGACTGTTTCAAGAAATAGGTAATTTTTTTTTAACTATCAGTCACACCACGATTGCGACAAAAAAAATCTTTACATAAATCTTTATTTGCAGTACGAATGTTGTCAGACATAGGTGATATAACAATAAAAGAACTGACGTTATTTGCTTATTTCCATTGCATAATGTCATGCGATATTGTATTTTTGGGATAGCTCACGTAGCCATCCTGAAGTTTTCTGGGTCCAAAAGCGTATAATACGAATTACTTGTGGTGAAAATTCAAGAGCGCCTTGCACAAGCCTGTCCAAATAACTGCATACACTAACTATCACTTTTCAGCACATGTATTCATCAACGAAATCAGTCACGAGTAATATACTTCTCTATCAAACCGATAACTGAGATCACGGAATCAATATTAGAAGTATGAACAACTTTCAAAAATACATAAAAGTCGTTCACTTTAATCTAGAAAGTTCTCCATTATTCAAGAGTACACGTTGTCAAAGCTTGGCTACTACTGAATTATAGTTTCAGACTACTGTAAAATATTAATTGGTGGCCACCATTAACTGCACGTGCACCCTATTTTATGTACTTAAATTTCGCAAATACATTTGTCTAGGTAACATATTTAACTGGTTAACACTACAGGATCACAGGTTAATGTAAGAGCGAGATAAGCCATTGCAAAGGTGAAACGCTGGTACCTTAATAACCAGTGTAACCGCCAGAATGTCGAATGCAAGCCTGTAGAAGTGCATGCCTTGGATTGTACAGGTGCTCAATGTCAGTTTGTTGGATGGGCTTCGATGCATGTTGCACTTGGTCGGTCACTACAGGGACGCGATTATAGAACATGTTGGGCTACAATAGTAGTATTTAGGCGAACGTTATCCTGTTGGAAAACACACCCTGGAAGGCTGTTTCTGAATTGCTGCTAAAGTGGCCGAATCACCTGACTGACATACAAATTTGCAGTCAGTGTGCGTGGGATAACCACGAGAGTGCTCCTGCCGTCATACGAAACGGCATCTCAGACCATAACTCCAATTGTAGGTCCAGTAAGTCTAACACACAGACAGGTTGGTTGCAGACTCTAAACTGGCCTCCTTATAACAACACACGGCCATCATTGACACTGAGGCAGAAGCAGCTTTCATCAGAAAACAAAAAAGACTTCTACCCTGTCCTCCACAGAGTTCTCGCTTGACGCCACTGAAGTCGCAGCTGGCAGTAGTTTGAGGTCAGTGGAAAGCACGCTAAAGGGCATCTGGCTCGGAGCTGTCCTTGAAGTAACTGATTTGTGACAGTTGGATGTGTCCCTATGATGTCAACTGCTGTTGCAATTGCTGCTGCAGATGCAGTACGATGTGACAGTGCCCCGCGCCGAATACGATGGTCTTCCTTCTTGGTAGTACCACGTGGCCGTCCGGAGCCCGATCTCCTTGCGACTGTACATTCTCGTGAGCACCGCTGTCAGCAATCATGTACAGTGGCTACATTTCTGCCAAGTCTTTCTGCAGCATCGCAGAAGGAACATCCAGCTTCTCGTAGCCTTATTACACGATTTCGTTCAAACTTAGTGAGATGTTGATAAGGGCGTCTTTGGCATTCTTGAGTAACATTGCGATTTTTTTTCCGTTAGTGTACATAGCTTCGGCATAACTTCGTTTTAGTAATGTGATCTTTGCAAGAAAACCTTGCAACTGTTTTTGTTTTGACAGTAATTGGGTGTAACAGCGTAGGAATTATGTTATGCACTTCAGAATATGTGCATTTAATTGTTTGTGTTAAACTTCTTAATTAAAACGCATTTTTTGTTTTTTTTTCATATCCTGGAGAACGAATTCACGTAAGAATCACAGAATGCACATTAGGATATCAGTTCTTTACAAATATGTCTCATGTATTTTTCAATGACGTGGTGCTCACTGCGAAACGAACAGTGTGTCTAATCTCATGTAATCTAATTTAGCCCACATGTGTCTTTTATTTTCATAACGGCGTTCGTTATCATCATCATCTACTACTGAAAGAAACGTGGGTAAAACTTTTCCTTTTAATTTAGGTACACATTGGAATGCTCAAAATTTTGCGTAACTTCACCTGCTTCCTGTATGTAAATGCTGCATCTAGATATTCTAGTTTCAATTTTTTGACAAATACGTTTTTATTTTTTCAAGCTATCACGGAATACGCACACAGAGAAGGAAAATGCCCTGAAGAGAATTTTCCTGTCTACGCCAAATGTAACTTGCAACGATGGATCTCCTGCAGGGTAAGAGCTATTCCTTTGCAAATATAACTACCAACTTATAGCTAAGATTTGTATATGAAAAGTATAACTAAGTTAATTTTAATTTAAAAGAATTATTTTGTAATTTAGTAGTTCTTTGATGACCTGTGCGAAAAAATTCAGTGGTATTAGTAGCTGTCAATAAGAACCATGTAGAAAGAATGGATATTTAAAGTAATTTGCAGCCGGCCGATGTGGTCGAGCGGTTCTAGGCGCTTCAGTCCGGCGCCACGCAGCTGCTACGGTCGCAGGTTCGAATCCTGCCTCGGGCATGGATGTGTGTGATGTCCTTAGGTTAGTTAGGTTTAAGTAGTTCTAAGTCTAGGGGACTGATGACCTCAGATGTTAAGTCTCATAGTGCTTAGAACCATTTGAAGCGTTTGAAAAACGATTTGCCACATACATTTGGGTGATGCACATTGTAACAGCTGGTGTCAGTTTATCAAAAGTAAATTATTTCACTACTCTTCACACATCGGAAAATACTTTTTACTCGGAAAAACCAGTTTCTGCCTTGAAGTTGTAAATGTGGAATAAGGGGTGCTAGAGAATGAAGTTTAAATAATTTGAGAGATTGTAGACAGTGAAATTTTGCAATAAGGAGTCTCTACCGGGAAACGTCAAAGTTTGTACAGGCCTATGCACTTTCTGCGGAGTCGGTACGCTCAATGAAACACCACAATACTGTTGGGTGGAAGACATTTATTGACAACAGAGTACAATGAAGTACCTAGAACCGAATCTGGGGTTTCACAACTGTATGGTAAATTATTAGTGTGACGGCCATGAACTTTGTTACACAATGTGAAACGGCGAACCATGTTTTCTCTGATTCTCTGTAAGATTTCGCGCTCCCCTTTGATGGTATCAGGCGCTCTGACGATGCGCTCAATAAGCTCAGGTATTTTTCCTACTGGGGTTGTGTGTACAAGGGGCTTTACAAAATCCCACAGCATCCCCTTCCATTTACTTTCTGCTGAAGCTGTCTGTGAGATATGTCCTGGCTCGACGATAAAAGTACGCTGAAACACCAGCACTCTGAAACCACAAACGCACACAATTGCAAGGAAACGTCCTCCGGAAGTTCACGCAAGGCTTTCTCCAGAAATTTCAAATACCACGCATTATTCAAATGATCTGGTAAGATGTATGGTCCAGCAAGATGAGCGTCAAGAATTACATCGCAAATGTTCACTGATAATCTCATCTGGTAACTTCTCGTACAAGTACGCGTGGATTTTCAATAGCCCATTGGTGGCTGTAGAAACTTTATTTCACATTTCCGGCTTTAGGTTCCTTATATCAAAACGTTCCGAATTCCATACTCGGTAATCAACAATATTTTTAAAACGTCATTCTGTAACACCCTGTATAACCAGCCTGAGGATTCACCAAGAATGGCCATAGTGGTGCCAGAGTCAAATCAGCAGCCAGGTAAAGCATTCCAATGAAATAACAACAACAGAGTCGAAAATCACAAGCGGTTAGAACTGAGTATGGTGTTAGTGAGGCAGGTGACCTCTGGTCGGCCAATTAAGTTATCCGTGTGACGTCAGTGATTCCATCCATTTGACAGCGTTCCTACGCAGCATCTCGGCTGTCGGAGGCGTCAATGGCAGCGGTGGTATTAGGTTGCTCAGCACGTTATCCGAAGACGGTGATATAGCACACATTAACACTTATTATCATCTGTTTGTTCTAAGCACACTCATCTAATGAGTTGGTTCTATTAAAATGTCAGACTAACATATGTGTGATTTCAAATTCAATGCAGGTGAAAGTTACCTAGTGTTAGTAGCTCTGCTTTGTGTGCTGGTGAAGATTAATGGACTGTAGCACAATGAAGTCGTCAACTGCACGCAAGACCTCTCCTATCACTGGCAAAAAAATTGTTGCCAAAAATAGACAGGCATGCAAGTCAGAGAATGAATGGATATCACTGAGTTCCAATACGAAGGACGTAGAGCAATTAAGGGCAAAGTTTAAACTGACTGTAAATCGCGCTCTGGAGAAGAATGTGACGATGCAGCTCTCTTAGAATGAAATGATAGTTAAATCAAGACCCTCAGCTGTCGACAGTCGTTGACATACATCAACGGGGACAGTTGAAAATGTTGGCTCCGACCAGGACTCGAACCCGGGACTCCTGCTTACATGGCAGACACACTATCCATCTGAGCCACCGAGGACACAGAGGAGATGCGACTGCAGGGATTTATCCCTTGCACGGTCCCCATGAGACCCACATTCCCAACTTAAAGTCCACACACTACATTCGTAGTGCCCCTGCCCATTACACTCATTACTCGCGGCAGACATTCTTACCGAGTCCCGTAAGAGTTCGGGCAATGCGTATGCATCCAGCACAGAAGAATAAGGTCAATGTCCGAAAAAACAGAAACCATCTTCATATAGTTAAGGCTAACCGGCCATTGACCTTCTACTTCTGTGCCGGCCGAAGTGGCCGTGCGGTTAAAGGCGCTGCAGTCTGGAACCGCAAGACCGCTACGGTCGCAGGTTCGAATCCTGCCTCGGGCATGGATGTTTGTGATGTCCTTAGGTAAGTTAGGTTTAACTAGTTCTAAGTTCTAGGGGACTAATGACCTCAGCAGTTGAGTCCCATAGTGCTCAGAGCCATTTTCTACTTCTGTGCTGGATGCACACGCATTTCCCGAACTCTTACGGGACTCGGTAAGATTGTCTGCCGCGAGTAATGAGTGTAATGGGCAGAGGCACTACGAATGTAGTTTGTGGACATTAAATTGGGAATGTGGGTCTCCCTTAAATTGGGAATGTAGGTCTCACGGGGAGCGTGCAAGGGATAAATCCCTGCAGTCGCATTATCCTCTGTGCCCTCGGTGGCTCAGAAGGATAGAGCGTGTGCCATGTAAGCAGGAGAGCCCGGGTTCGAGTCCCGGTCAGGGTACACATTTTCAACTGTCCTCGTTGATGTATATCAACGCTTGTCGACAGCATAGGGTCTTGATTTAATTATCATTTCAAGAATGTGCCTAGTAAAGTGGATTAAGGGTAGAAAGGACCCACCGTGGTATAATAATGAAATTCGGAAAATGTGTAGGAAATAGAGATTATTGCCCTGTGGGTTCAAAAAAGAATGCAGGAATGTCAGCAGACGAAATTTAGTACAAATTCGTGTGTCTATAAAATGATCCATGTTCGAAGCAGACAGTAACTTCTACCGTCATACCTTAGCGAAAGATCTTGCCGAGAACCCGAGAAAATTCTGGTCAAACTTTAAATCCCTAAGTGGGTTGAAGGCTCCTATTCATCGACCAGTCTGGTGTGGCAATAGAAGACAGCAAAGGAAAGCTGAACTTTCAATTTCGCGTTTAAAAAACGATTCACGTAGGAGGATCGTACAGACACACCATCATATGATCGTCGCTCAAACACCCATAAATGGGACATCTCTGGCGTTAAGAAGCAAATGAAAGAGGTGAAAACAACTAAGTCGCCAGGTCCGGACGGAATCTCAGTTCGGTTTTACAGAGACTTCTCTTCGGCATTAGACTCTTACTTAGCTTGCATTTATCGCGAAACTCTCACCCGGCGAAAAGTTCCAAGCGACTGGAAAAAAAAGGAAGGCGACTTCTGCACATAAGAAGGGTAAAAGAACGGACCCGCAAAATTACAGACCAATATCCTTAGCGTTGGTCTGAAGCAGAATTTTTGGAGCATTTCGAATACAATAAATTTCTGTAAGGCAGAAAAAGTCCTGTCCACAAATCAGCGCCCATTTACGAACCATCGTTCGTGTGAAACTCAGATTGCCTTTTTCTCGCTCGATATCTTGCGAACGATAAATAAAGGACCACACGGAGCTACTGTATTCCTAGATTTCTTGAAAAACACAGTGCCCCACTGCAGACTGTTAACGAAGGTCGGAGAACATGGAGTAGGTTCTCAGATGTATGAATACTGCGGCGGGACACGTTGCTCTCTCACTACCCTTTCAACAATCAGTCCACCTACCTGGATAGGTTCCAGGTTGTCTGCCTCTTCACTCTGCGATGGTAGATACTAGTTTAGCCGATAAAAGCAGAGTTGACACTGCCAGCACAGTTATTATGTGTTTTAGGTAAAATTTTATATCTCGAAAAGTATTGAAATTATTAATTTGAAATTTTAGTAGTATCGTTCTGTTATCCATAGAATTTGGTACACAAAGTATGAAAAGATCGATTAATATTTAATAGTACTTCTTCAGATTCGTAAAGAGTATGTGCACGCAGCATTGGTCAAGTACACCGCTCGGCCGGCGCAGTAGCCAGCGTCACCTGCGCGAGTGTCAGAACCAATATCTCTCCTCCGGGTTGCGTTTTCAATGCAAAGTTAAAACTCATAATAATTCGCTGCGTTACGAATACCACGACGACTTTTAAAGTAAAAGAGATCAGAACGTTGTTCTGGACAGCAGGTGATCATCAGATTCAATGATTCAGTCAGGTGCCCAGGAAAGTGCGATAGAACCGCTCTTGTTCTCTACAGGGTGAAGAAAAATTCGCGCACTCGGATTGGTCAAGTACACGATTTCTAACACACTAACAAGACAAAAAAGGTCTGTCACAAAATTTTGTCTTGCGCATATTTCCGGCGGCAATGGCCTTGCCCCAGTGGATACACCGGTTCCCGTGAGATCACTGAAGTTAAGCGCTGTCGGGCGTGGTCTTCTCTTGGATGGGTGACCATCCAGGCCGCCATGCACTGTTGCCATTTTTCGGGGTGCACTCAGCCTCGTGACGCCAATTGAGGAGCTACTCTACCGATTAGTAGCGGCTTCGGTCAAGAATACCATCATAACGACCGGGAGAGCGGTGTGCTGACCCCACGCCCCTCCTATTCTCATCCTCCACTGAGGATGACACGGCGGTCGGATGGTCCCGGCAGGCCACTCGTGGCCTGAAGACGGAATGCATATTTCCGGCAGTTAGACGTTAAAGATTGGCAATCTGGCAACACTGTACTCACGTGTATGGAAACTACCGCCATCAGGAGTAGTGGTGTGCAGCTAGTGCAGTGGATAGCGTTTTGCGTAAGCATGCAGGAGATCGAGGTTTCTGCTAAATATAGTCTGCGTGGTACGGTGTCTGGCATCTTAATCATCATACACTGATTAGAGTGGGGCTTCTACAAGACACTTGCACTTACATATTACGAACTCAGAAATGTAAGTACATTCGTTTTCATTGGTCGGCTCTTAAAGAAGCCCTTTGCACGTCGTGGACGCAAATTGTTTCGCACCACTGCATCTACTAGATTCCAAACCCATTTTCTATGCACCCTCCCCCTATGGTCCCATCGATCAGTATCAATTATTAATCTTGTCACGTTCCAGTCCATTACATTTCGTTAGGACCAAATGTCACCAGTAGGGCTAGCAACGTGTTTTGCAAATAATTTCCAAACTCAGTTACCATTTGTACGTATTATCACCATGAAACCGTTAATTTTTCCTTTCAATACTGCGTTTCACAAGCACATGTTGTTAAGTAATTATCTCAATGCATACTATTATTATTATTTCTTTCCTTTCTCAGACGTTATGTCTCGTTATTATTATTATTCTTTCCTTTCTCAGACGTTATGTCTGGTTAAAAATGGAAAGTGACGCGGACCTTGATCAAGCGTGATTTCCTTTTAACTGTACGGTATATGTTACATTGCATTTAGAAACTTTCGGGTAATTTAACATGTATCAATAATTACAGATTTCTGTACTTGTATATATACCTTTGGATGTAGCTGTATTGCGTTGATGTACTGGTGGATATTGTGTGGTATGACTCCTGTAGTTGATAGTACGAGGGCTATCCACAAAGTACATTACGTTTTGGAATTAAAAATAAATAAAGTATTGGAATTTTTTTTATTATATACAGTTGAAAGCCACACTTAAATACTACTTTTCTACATAGTTGCCATTTAAATTTAGGCACTTATCATAGCGATGGACGAGCTTGGAAATTCCTTCGTCGTAAAATTCGGCCACCTGCGCCCTCAACCACGTGGTTACCTCTTCTTGAAGCTGTGCGTCGTCATCAAAACGCTGCATAGCCAACCACTTCTTCATTGCTGGGAATAAGTGGAAGTCGCTCGGTGCCAGGTCGGGACTGTACGGCGGATGAGGAAACAACTCTAACTTAAAAGATTCGAGAACTTCACGAGTGGCATTTGCCGTGTGGGCCCGGGCGTTGTCGTGAATCAGCAAGATCTTTGAGCCCAACTTTCCCCTGCGCTTGTTTTGTATTGCTCTTCTGAGGTTGTGCAGAGTTTGGCAATACCTTTGAGAGTTTATTGTAGTGCCTCTTTCCAGGAAATCCACAAAAATCACACCTTTTCTGTCGCAAAAGACAGTCGCCATCACCTTCCTTGCCGACATTGTCTGCATGCATTTATGGGTTTTTGGGCGGAATTTGTGTGCCCCCACTGCATTGACTGCAATTTTGTCTTGCAGTTCACATGCTTAACCCATGTTTCGTCACCAGTAACGATGCGATCGAGTAATGAGTCGCCATCTTTCTCGTAAGCGTCCAAAAACGTTAACGCTGCAGCCATTCACTGATTTTTGTGAATCTCTGTCAAGATTTTTGGTATCCGTCTTGCACAAAACTTGTGGTAACCAAGCTTTTCGGTAATGATTTCGTGCAACAAACTCCGTGAAATTTGTGGAAAACTCATAGAGAGTTCCGTTATTGTGAAATTGCGGTTTTCACGGACCGCGGCATCGACTTTTTCGACAAGTTCGGCAGTCACTATGCTGGGTTTTCCACTTCGCTCTTCGTCGTGAACGTAAGTTCGGCCATTTTTAAATTTTATGACCCATTGACGCACTCCACCTTCAGTGATTATGTTGTCCCCATACATAAAAATTGAATACCTGTCCATAATGTAGCTTTTTTATGTCGATAAATCCCCCTCCTCCTTCCTTTCTGCTTAATATGAATCTTTCTGTTGCTGAATGTATGTGATGTATTCTATATTTGTGGCATTGTGATCGTGTAAGTGTATTGAGTGCTTCTAGGTCTGTGTTACTCCATTTCACTACTCCAAATGAGTAGGTCTATATTATTATTATTCTTTACTTTCTCAGACGTTAAGTCTGGTTAAAAATGAAAAGTGACGCGGACCTTGATCAGGCGTCACTTCCTTTTAACTGTATGGTATGTGTTATATTGCATTTAGGAACTTTCGGGTAATTGAACATGTATCAATAATTACTGATTTCTGTAGTTGTATATATACGTTTGGATGTAGCTCTATTGCATTGATGTACTGGTGGATATTGTGTGGTATGACTCCTGTAGTTGATAGTATAATTGGTATGATGTCAACTTTATCCTGATGCCACATGTCTTTGACTTCCTCAGCCAGTTGGATGTATTTTTCAATTTTTTCTCCTGTTTTCTTTTGTATATTTGTTGTATTGGGTATGGATATTTCGATTAGTTGTGTTAATTTCTTCTTTTTATTGGTGAGTATGATGTCAGGTTTGTTATGTGGCGTTGTTTTATCTGTTATAATGGTTCTGTTCCAGTATAATTTGTATTCATCATTCTCCAGTACATTTTGTGGTGCATACTTGTATGTAGGAACTTGTTGTTTCAAAAGTTTATGTTGTAAGGCAAGCTGTTGATGTATTATTTTTGCGACATTGTCATGTCTTCTGGGGTATTCTGTATTTGCTAGTATTGTACATCCGCTTGTGATGTGATCTACTGTTTCTATTTGTTGTTTACAAAGTCTGCATTTATCTGTTGTGGTATTGGGATCTTTAATAATATGCTTGCTGTAATACCTGGTGTTTATTGTTTGATCCTGTATTGCAATCATGAATCCTTCTGTCTCACTGTATATATTGCCTTTTCTTAGCCATGTGTTGGATGCGTCTTGATCGATGTGTGGCTGTGTTAGATGATACGGGTGCTTGCCATGAAGTGTTTTCTTTTTCCAATTTACTTTCTTCGTATCTGTTGATGTTATGTGGTCTAACGGGTTGTAGAGGTGGTTATGAAATTGTAGTGGTGTAGCCGATGTATTTATATGAGTGATTGCTTTGTGTATTTTGCTAGTTTCTGCTCGTTCTATAAAGAATTTTCTTAAATTGTCTACCTGTCCATAATGTAGGTTTTTTATGTCGATAAATCCCCTTCCTCCTTCCTTTCTGCTTAATGTGAATCTTTCTGTTGCTGAATGTATGTGATGTATTCTATATTTATGGCATTGTGATCGTGTAAGTGTATTGAGTGCTTCTAGGTCTGTGTTACTCCATTTCACTACTCCAAATGAGTAGGTCAATATTGGTATGGCATAAGTATTTATAGCTTTGGTCTTGTTTCTTGCTGTCAATTCTGTTTTCAGTATTTTTGTTAGTCTTTGTCTATATTTTTCTTTTAGTTCTTCTTTAATATTTGTATTATCTATTCCTATTTTTTGTCTGTATCCTAGATATTTATAGGCATCCGTTTTTTCCATCGCTTCTATGCAGTCGCTGTGGTTATCCAATATGTAATCTTCTTGTTTAGTGTGTTTTCCCTTGACTATGCTATTTTTCTTACATTTGTCTGTTCCAAACGCCATACTTATATCATTGCTGAATACTTCTGTTATCTTTAGTAATTGGTTGAGTTGTTGATTTGTTGCTGCCAGTAGTTTTAGATCATCCATGTATAGCAAATGTGTGATTTTGTGTGGGTATGTTCCAGTAATATTGTATCCATAATTTGTATTATTTAGCATGTTGGATAGTGGGTTCAGAGCAAGGCAGAACCAGAGAGGACTTAATGAGTCTCCTTGGTATATTCCACGCTTAATCTGTATTGGCTGTGATGTGATATTATCTGAATTTGTTTGGATATTAAGTGTGGTTTTCCAATTTTTCATTACTATGTTTAGGAACTGTATCAATTTAGGATCTACTTTGTATATTTCCAATATTTGTAGTAACCATGAGTGGGGTACACTATCAAAAGCTTTTTGGTAATCAATGTATGCGTAGTGTAGAGACCTTTGTTTAGTTTTAGCTTGATATGTCACCTCTGCATCTATTATCAGTTGCTCTTTACATCCTCGCGCTCCTTTGCAGCAGCCTTTTTGTTCTTCATTTATAATTTTGTTCTGTGTTGTATGTGTCATTAATTTCTGTGTAATGACTGAAGTTAATATTTTGTAGATTGTTGGTAGGCATGTTATGGGGCGATATTTAGCTGGGTTTGCTGTGTCTGCTTGATCTTTAGGTTTCAGATAAGTTATTCCATGTGTAAGTGTATCAGGGAATATGTATGGGTCTGCAATGTAACTGTTAAATAATTTAGTTAGATGTGAATGTGTTGAGGTGAACTTCTTTAGCCAGAAATTTGCTATTTTATCATTTCCAGGGGCTTTCCAATTGTGCGTAGAATTAATTGCTCGGGTGACTTCATGTTGCAAAATTATCACTTCAGGCATTTGTGGTATCATCTTGTATGTATCTGTTTCTGCTTGTATCCACCGTGCATGCCTGTTATGTTGTACCGGGTTTGACCATATGCTGCTCCAGAAGTGTTCCATGTCTCTTATGTTTGGTGGATTGTCTATTTTTATGTGTGTGTTATCTATTGTTTGGTAAAATTTCTTTTGGTTTGTGTTGAATGTTTGGTTTTGTTTCCTTCTATTTTCACTTTTTTTGTATCTTCTAAGTCGTTTCGCCAAAGCTTGTAATTTTTGCTTCTTTTCATCTAATTGCTCTATTGCTTCTTGTTGTGAGATTTTACCTAACCTTTTTCGTTTTTTGTCTGATATTTCATTTCTTATAAACTGTGTTAACTGTCCGATGTCTTTTCTCAGTTTTTCTATTCTGATCTGTAGCCTGTGTTGCCATGCTGGTTTTGTGGGTTTCTTCTGTGTGTTGGTTGGTTCTGATATCTGCCTAGTGTGTGTATTTAGTGTAGTGAGTGCTCCTACATAAACCAGTAGTTGTAACTCTTCCATAGTTGTGTATTCATTTATTTTGTTGTGTATGATTGTGTTGATAGTTTTTATTGTTGTTTCGACTTGTGGGCTATTTGGTGGTCTATGCAAGAATGGTCTAATGTCTGTATTTGTGTCTTTGTATTCTATATATGTCAACTGAAATTTTTCTTCTATATCTAACACGTGTGTCACTTCGTGTTCTATTTGTGCTTGTGCTGGTGGCTGTCTTAAAATTTCATTTTCCTCTGATTGTTTAATTGATGCGTGTTGTTCTTTGTTTGTTTGCTCTGGGATGTTTGAGTCCATTACTGTATTTTCTTCTTCTTCTAATTGCACATTATTTTGTTCCAGTATTTGTTGTACTTGTTGTTTGATGTTTTCTAATTCTGACTGGGGTATCCTGTTATTTTTTATTATTACACGAATCTGATCAGCTAGACGTTGTTCTGTTAAAAATTTTAATTCTGGGTATCTGGTAATAAATGTTGTGTATACTTGTGATCTGTATCCAGTTGTGTTGGTTCCTAGGTTTGTTGCTTGGTAATAACAGAACATGAGGTGTCGATTAACTTCATCTGACCATCTCATCCTCTGTCTTTGTTTTCCTTCTAGGGTGGTTGCAGGAAGCATATCCTGCAAAACACCTCTATTTGGATTTAAATCATTTTCCAGTTGGCTAGCAGTGTCATTACCATTGTGGGCGGGCATAGGGTTCAAGCGCCGTCCCCGACCATGACGGCGCTTGTCCGAGGCTTCTTTAGTTCTGTCCTGAACCAAGTAATCACACTAAAAGGGGGGTTAGCCCTATTAGTGGTTTGTTCTTTTCGTCGCCTTTTACGACTGGCAGAACATACCGGAGGCCTATTCTTTTCCCGGGCCTCCACGGTTAGGGAAACAGTGTAATTCCAAAACGAACGTTTCACAACTAGTGGTGTCGGAATGAATCATGTAAAACAAAAGGGGTAACAGAGGTGATGCGTGTTAGGTGGAACAGCCCGCTGCAACTAATGACGAATGTATATTGTATGCGCGGTTCACTGGACAGGGACTAGTTGCTAGAGGACTAACGCGTCCATGGCAGACTCCATGTACATTCGAACGCATATCGCATTTTCTTCTTGTGTTATCCTAAAACAGTGTGGCAGATGTATGGAATACACAAACGATGAGTATGTGGATATGCTTCTGGTCCTTGGTGCATCTGATAAACAGGCTGGTGTTGCCGCTCTTGAATATGGTGCTAGTGATCCTGGTCGACGTCACCCAGATAAAAACGTGTTTCGCCATCCGGAGCTTCACCTTCGTAAGACAGGTTCTCTCCTTCCACCATCGCCGTACTCCAGGTACTGAGGAAGCTATTCTGGAGGTCATACACCAAGAAGCCCAGCGATGAACACGTAGCGTATCAAGACAGCTGCGTGTCTCGCACCGCACAGTCGTTGACGTGCTGCACGAACATGGGCTGTACATCTATCATCATTCTTAAACGCAATACCTGCATCCTGCAGACCGCTCTCTGCGAATGGTTCCAACAACAACAGGAGGCCAACGACGATTTCATAAATCGTCATACGTGATGGTGTCTTCAGTATGCACAATACCCACCATTGGTGTTACGTTAACCTGCACGTCACCCACGACCGTAGATATCAAGTTCGCTTTATCATCAACGTCTGGGCTGGAATATTGGGAGAGAGGAGATTAGGAGTAGTTGGGAGATGGGGGCACGATCGCAATTTTGGTATCAAATTGATATGCAAATTAATTGAATTGATCAATTAATTACCCCTCCCCCAATTACGCCCACCCCTATCCCCGGATGACGTCTTGTGTTTTTGTCAACCAGCACATGGATCCCATCTGCATCCCCACTCCCTCCCTCTCCCCCTCACCTCCCCCACCCTATTGTCGGATATTTCGAACTTTGGCGGGAATTTCGAATTTTGGCAGGAATTTCAAAAATTGTGCGGTGCCATTTCCAAGACTCGAACCTTGGTCCTTCTGGACGAAAAGCCCAAGTACACTCCCCAACACTTGGAAACTGCCCAGATGCAGAAGAGGAAGGTTAGGTTAGTGTACTTTATTCATTTTGGTTGGGAAACTGAATTATGATCGGTCCGAATTACGTAATTAATCATACAGATCAGTCCTAATTACACAACTATATGCATAGCGCTACTCAAGCTGGTGCCAGTTCGTCTATCAAGAGTTCCGACAGACTCGGCTGTTGTACTCCACGTTTTCAACATCGCTCTAAGATAAAGCACCATCGTGCGATCCTGAATGTCTACGAAACTAAAGCCTCCTCTAGCAATAGGTAGAATCACGGCATTGTGTCCGATCTTGAAGGGTAATCCGGTGCTGACGAAGTATCCAAATGCTGCCAATATGCGTCGAGCGATTGTCTTCGGCATTAGAAGAATTTGTATGTAGTGGGGATACATGATGTCAAGTAGGTACTTATGCAGGCGACCCGTTGAACCATGTCTAAGGCATGCAAGCCGTTCGCTCTGACACCATTCCGGACGGGTCAGAGAAAACTCTTGAAGCTGATCGCCGCCGTCCGTCGTACATCATTCGTGAAGACGATCTCCAGCCACTTTATACTGTCCCATATCTGGAAGGGTGCAACTCAGACAGCAGTATTCCAGCACCAATATTCAGGGCAACCGATTTATCCACGTTTACGGCTACCCCTAGTGGCACCGTATCAGCTGAGCCAATCCAATGCCACATTTGTTTCGTTGGCGTTCTTCACCATCAGTAATAGGTCGTCCGCATAGCCTTACACTGAAAAATGTGTCCCCGTATCGTTAGTCCTGTCAAGCGTTGGCGGAGGCTGCTGAGAACTGTTTTAAGGACCAGTGCATATATGGTCGTGGATAAGGAACATGCTTGTCGGCTTGATCTCGTAATAGTAAAGAGACCCAACCAGTTGACCACTAACAAGCACTTTAGAGGTGGCTAAGTGTGGTAACAGCATCACTGTGGCGATGTAAGGCGGTGGGAACTTCATTTGTGTCAATACTTCCGCAATGTAGGTGTGGCTGACCCCGTCAAAGGCTCGATCGAAGTCTATGGATATCAGAGCTCCACGTAGCTGACATGCTTACCCCAGTGATATCTAGTCGTGGTATTCGCCGATTGCAGTCTGGATGTTGCTATCGCCGCCGTGGGTTGTCGGGTCAAGTGACCCTACGCAATGCATATTCTTGTTGGTCATATCACCATCAGTCTGGTAAAACTGTATTCTCTGAGTCTTATGCCGCCTGGACGTTTACGTACTGGGACGATCAGTCCGTCTACAAAGGCAGACGGAAGTGGCACGTCGGGAGACATTAGTTCGCGGCTGATTTCAGTCCAACAGGTGGCCATCAAATGTTGATAGGCCCGATAAGACTCCAAGACAGAATGCTCAATATTTTTAGGTGTACATATTGATGAAAACTTGAATTGGAAGAAGGGTATTACCGAGCTTGTCGAACAATTGAGTTCAGCTACTTTTGCTCGTCACATATTTCCTAATCTAGGAAACAGCCTCCTGACACATTTTGCACATTTCAACCCAATATGTCATTCGGAATACTTTTTTGTGGTAACTCATCACTTAGAAAGAAAGTGTTGATTCTTCAAAAGAGAACAGTAAGAATAATACGCGGTGTTCACTCACGGATGTCACGTAAAAACCTCTTCAAGGAGCTATTCATTTTAACTGTGTCGTCACGGTACACACATCAATCAACCGGAACATTATGTGTGTGTGTAGAATAGGAAACACACGGTCTATCTGAGTTTGACCGAGGGCAGATTGTGATGGCCCGTATTCTCGGATGAGCATTTCGGAAACTGCACGACTTGTCGGGCGTTCGAGGAGTGCTGTGATGAACGTCTGCAACACGTGGCGAAACTAATTTGTAACCACTTCCAGACGACATGCGGTTGGGCAGCCACCCTTCATTACAGACGTCGGACGTCGTAGGCTGGACAGACTGGTAAAACAGGAGAGGCGGCGAACTATGGCGGAACTAACATCAGACTTTACTGCTGGGCAGAGTATGATATGTCTGAACACACAGTGCACCGAACACTCCTAACGATGGGCCTCCGCAGCCGACGATCTATGCATATGCCAATGTTAACACCACGACATCGGCAACTGCGACTGAATTGGGCACGTGACAGTCAGTACTGGACGTGGCGCAGTGGCAGAGCGTTGCACGGTCTGATGAATCCCGATACCTTCTTCATTATGCCGATGCGAGGGCGCGAATCCATCACCTTCCAGGGGAACGGCACCTTGACACCTGTACGGCTGGACCGAGACAAGCTGGCGGCGTTTATACGAGGTGCGGTTAGAAAAAAACCGGACTGATGCTGGAAAAAACATTTATTTACAATTTCATGTTATCTCCTTCAATGTACTCTCCTCCTCGGTCTCTACACCGCTCCATACGAATTTTCCACTGTTCATAGCAATGCTGCAGATCATTTTCGGTAAGTCCATACATTACTTCCGTCGCTTTTTCTTTTGCTGCTTCAACAGTCTTAAATCTAGTTCCTTTCAAAGCTGACTTGACTTTAGGGAAAAGAAAAAAGTCACAGGGGGCCAAATCAGGTGAGTAGGGTGGATGATCTAAGATGGGAATGTTGTGTTTTGCCAAAAACGTCTTCACTGACAACGCACTGTGAGCTGGGGCATTGTCTTGGTGAAGGATCCATGACTTTTTTCTCCACAAATGGTTCCGTTTTCTCCGTACTCGCTCACGTAGGGTAGCCAGGACGCTAATGTAGTAATGCTGATTCACTGTTTGTCCCTCTGGTACCCAATCAATGTGCACAATCCCTTTGATGTCTGCCAGTGCGAGTGTCATCACTGGTGTCTTCGCGGCCATCTTTAAATCGTTTAAACCACTCAAACACTTGTGTTCGCGATAAACAATCATCGCCGTACACTTGTTGTAACATTACAAACGTTTCACTTGCAGATTTTCCTAGTTTGAAACAAAATTTGATGTTAACACGCTGTTCTTTCTGTACACTCAACATTTTCCGACGCACAGACAAAACGTCAACTACTTAAAACAGACGCCACGGGCAGACTGAGTGCAGGAGGCAGATGAAACTCGAGCAGTAGGCGGAGCGAGAGTCACGTGACAGGCCACGCGACTTTCAGCCTTATTGCATTCGTTTTATTGTTTCACCAGTACTAGTCCGGTTTTTTTCTAGCCACACCTCGTGTGACGCTCTGGGGGAATATTCGGTTGGGCATCCATGGGTCCAGTGGAGCTCGTGCAAGGCGCCATAATTGCTAATGGGTATCGTACAGTGATTGCGGACAAAGTGCACCCTCTTCATGACTGTCATGTTTCCTGACGGCAGTAGTACTTTTCAGCAAAATAATGCGCCATGTCACAAGGCCAGGAGTGTGATGGTGTGGTTCAAGGCACACAGTGACGAGTTCCAATTCATCTGCTGGCCCCCCAACTCGCCAGATCTGAACCAGATCGAACACATCTGGGATGAGATTGAACGTGGTGTCTGAGCTCACCGCCCCCCTCCCCGGAATTTACGTGTATTAGGTGACTTGTGTGTGCAGATGTGGTGTCAACTCCCTCCACGACCTACAAAGGCCTCATTGCTTCCGTGTCACGATGTGTCGCCGCTGTTATCAGTGCAAAAAGTGGACATACCGGCTATTGGGTAGGTGCTTATAATCTTCTGGCCGATCAGTGAATATTCGCTAATGGAATTCGTCATAAATAATGTGTCAATAATTTGAGAAGAATAATGATGTACATACCTAAAACACTAGAGGGAAAAATTACCTTTATCATCCATTGTTAAGGCTGTCACTGGGTTAGAAAGGAATTCAATATCCAGCAACAAAAAGTTTTGATCATTTGCCCAATAACATAAAATATACTGAAGCTCCAAAGAAACTGGTATAGGCATTCTTATTCAAATACAGACATGTAAACAGGCAGAATACGGCGCTGCGATCGACAGCGTCTATATATGACAACAAGTGTCTGGCGCAGTTGTTAGATCGGTTACTGCTACTACAATGACAGGTTATCGAGATTTATGTGCCGGCCGGTGTGGCCGTGCGGTTCTAAGCGCGTCAGTTTGGAACCGCGTGACCGCTACGGTCGCAGGTTCGAATCCTGCCTCGGGCATGGATGTGTGTGATGTCCTTAGGTTAGTTAGGTTTAAGTAGTTCTAAATTCTAGGGGACTGATGACTTCAGTAGTTAAGTCCCATAGTGCTCAGAGCCATTTTAACCATTTGAGATTTATGTGAGTTTGAACGAGGTGTTATTGTCGGAGCACGAGCGAGGGACATAGAATCAAATGGCTCTGAGCACTATGGGACTCAACATCTGAGGTCATTAGTCCCCTAGAACTTAGAACTATTTAAACCTAACTAACCTAAGGACATCACACACATCCATACCCGAGGTAGGATTCGAACCTGCGACCGTAGCGGTCGCGCGGTTCCAGACTGTAGTGCCTAGAACCGCTCGGCCACCTCGGCCGGCACAGTATCTTCGAGATAGTGATGAAGTGGGTATTTTCCCGTACGATCATTTCACGAGTGTACCGTGAATATTAAAAATCCGGTAAAACATCAAATCTTCGAACTCGTTACGGGCGGAAAAAGATCCTGCAAGAACGGGACCAGCGACGTCTGAAGAGAATCATTCAACGTGATAGAAGTGGAACTCTTCTGCAAATTGCTGCAGGTTTCAATACTGTGCCATCAACAAGTGTCAGCGTGCAATTTGTGGTCGAGCGGTTCTAGGCGCTTCAGTCCGGAACCGCGCTGCTGCTACGGTCGCAGGTTCGAATGCTGCCTCGGGCATGGATGTGTGTGATATCCGTAGATTAGTTCGGTTGAAGTAGTTCTAACTGTAGGAGACTGATGACCTCAGATGATAAGTCCCACAGTGCTTAGAGTCATTTTTTCAGCGTGCAAACCATTCATCATCGATGTGGGCCATCGGTGCGAAAGGCCCTCTCGTATACCCTTGATGACTGCACGACACAAGGCTTTACGCTTCGCCTGGGCCCGTGAACACCAACTTTGGACACTGGAAACATGTTGCCTGGTCGGACGAGTCTTGTTTCAAATTGTATCGAGTGGATGGACATGTACAGGTATGGAGACAACCTCATGAATTCATGGAACCTGCATGTCAGCAGGGGACCTTTCAAGCTGGTGGAAGCTCTGTAATGGTGTGAGGAGTGTGCAGTTAGAGTGATATGGAACCCCTGATACGTCTAGATACGACTCTGACAGGTCACACGTACGTAAGCATTCTGTCTGATCACCTGCACCCATTCATGTCCGTTGTACATTCTGGCAGACTTGGACAATTCCAGCAGGACAATGCGACACCCCACATGTCCAGAGTTGCCACAGAGTGGCTCCAGGAACACTCTTCTGAGTTTAAACACTTTCGCTGGGCACCAAACTCCCCAGACATGAACAGTATTGAGCATATCTGGGATGCCTTGCAAGGTGCTGTTCAGGAGAGATCTCCACACCCCCGTACTCTTACCGATTTAGGGACAGCTCTGCAGAATTCATGGTGTCACTTACCTCCAGCACAACTTCAGACATTAGTCGAGTCCATGCCACGTCGTGTTGCAGCACTTTTGCGTGCTCGCAGGGGTCCTACCGATATTATGCAGGTGTACCAGTATCTTTGGCTCTTCTTTGTATCTGACAGGTAGCGAAGCAAGGTTTAAATCTAATTTAAAATTATTTCTCGTGCTTAACTCCTTCTCTTAGATGAATGAATTTTTACTTAAAAACTGGTACCCAGTAAAAAAATTAAATTTTATATGTAGTTACATGAGTAGGACTGTAAAAATAATGTGTTCATTAATGTTAACAAATGGCTTTGAGCACTATGGGACTTAACATCTGAGGTCATCAGTCCCCAGGAACTTAGAACTACTTCAACCTAACTAACCTAAGGACATCACACACATCCATGCCCGAGGCAGGATTCTTACCTGCGACCGTAGCGGTTGCGCGGTTCCAGACTGAAGCGCCTAGATGTAACATTAGACTGTTACATCAATTGATAAATAATGCGGCGTTTCTGTATTTTTCAAATGGCTCTGAGCACTATGGGACTTAACTGCTGAGGTCATCAGTCCCCTACAACTTAGAACTACTTAAACCTAACTAACCTAAGGACATCACACACATCCATGCCCGAGGCAGGATTCTTACCTGCGACCGTATCGGTCGCGCGGTTCCAGACTGAAGCGGTTCTACCGCTCGGCCACACCGGCCGGCAACGGTAATACCAATAATGAATACACATCCTGTAAACGGACTCGTTCCACATCATTTCGATCAAAGAATCGTTCTAATGATCAATGGAACATGTAACTAACTAACTAACAACAGTATTCTGTCCAGCCCTGGCGACGTATTGAGTGCCACCTTGCCTGTGGCTTCTACCACTTCATCGTCACCAGTTTCCTGTAGTAGTATGCCCTCCGCCTTTTGATCGAGCGTCCCAAAGAGCGGCTCAGTAAGGCCTTGTAGGGCCGTCCTCTCGAGTTCTTCTCTGGTGTATAACCGGGTATAATGATCAACGAAGCCATTTGCCATGTTATATTGTCGTCAGATTGTGTCTATGGCATGTACTAGGGCTCTGCAGCGCCGCTTGTGTTGATTAATGACATGGTACATTGATGTACGTTCGCCTGTGACTTGGTCTAGAGTTCTCGAGCAGACTGCTGCTCCTTCCAGATGAGGACCCAATATAGCAATGATTTCTGCTCATTATGGCTCAAATGGTTCTGAGCACTATGGGACTTAACATATGAGGTCATCAGCCCCCTGCAGTGTTCGATTTGTGCTTTTACCAGTGGGGGGGGGGGGGATGTCTTAGGGGGTTAGTATAATAATTTATGTTACTAGCTTGGACCGTGGCGTTACCCATGGTTAAACAGTTATTTGTAAATAGATGTTAATGCCGAAACTCACTATTCACGCGTAAGCGCTACCAGAAAAGCCATTCCTTGTTATATCTTTAAAAGTACTTTGTAGGTAAAGCTTATTTACAAAATCATCTACATACAGATAGACGAGGGGAATTCAAAAAGTAAAGGCACATTTGTGAAAATCTGCGCTTATCCTGATGATAGAAAACTGAAACATGCGTTATTTTGCTACATAACCTCCCTGGACTTCAATGCAGTTTTCCCGACGTTTTACGAGTTTTTTTACTTCATCAGAAAATACGTTTATCGGTTGGATCTGTAACCAATTTTGCACCGCAGCAATGACGTCGTCACTTTCAAATCTTCTTCCCTGTAGTGCTTCCGTTAAGGGTCCAAACATGTGAAAATCGCTTGGAGCCAGGTCTGGACTGTATGGGGGATGTTCCAGCACTTCGAATCTCAACTCCTTTATTGCGTCGGCTGTCCGTTTGGCAGAATGTGGGCGAGCGTTATCTTGATGCAGGATGACACCTCTTCGCAGTTTTCCACGACGTTTGGATCTGTTGGCAGGTTTTAGTTTCGTACGCAACACATCACATCCACCATACAATACAGACCTGGCTCTAAAGCCTCGTTTACGCTGGGGCGACGTCTTGCAACATTGAGGCATGCTACGGAAATGTGGCGTGCGTCGTCTTGTCGTTTAATTGTAAATGTTTTGAAATGCTTACCTACTACATAACACTTTTTCAAAATTAATAAGCATACATATTAATAGTAAGACTGTATTAAAAACTTTCAGTGTTCGGCTCCACAAATTTGAATTACATGTAAAGTTTTACTCCAGTGCGTGGGAAATAAACATCCCAGGTTGGGATGCATAAACTAAAACCAGAGGAGGGGATGGTTTGATGCAGAGGGGGGAAATCCCCCCCCCCATCCCCCCTCTGCAAATCGCACACTGGTCCCCTGGAACTTAGAACTAGTTAAACATAACTAACCTAAGGACATCACACACATCCATGCCCGAGGCAGGTTTCGAACCTACGACTGTAGTGGTCGCGCGGTTCACGACTGAAGCGCCTAGAACCGCTCGGCCACTTCGGTCGGCCAATGTTTTCTGCCCTGGCTTATTGTACCAGCACTGTCCTTCAGGAGAGGGAAGCTGGTTGCTACAGTTTCATAATATTGCGAATTAGAAGTATTAAAGTTTGCCGTCTCCACGGTGAATGTTCCTCTGCCTAATGCAGTCAATGCACGCCGTATCGCCGGTTTGCTGCATTTCAACTGTTACGGCGTCGAGTCAAGCGCCGGCACGCCAGTGGGGAACGATAGAGCAGAGGTGGCTGTGAGAAGACGTCAGCCAATCGCACTCTAACTGACCCCTCTCCAGGACGACAACGCAACAGCAGTGGCCACTATGTGTCGCGGCCCAGTCGAATAGCAGATTCAAGATTAGGCGTTTGCATAGGAGCGACATAGGAATTGTTTATACTGAAGAAGTTTGTTTATTTTGTAGGTCGCCCTTTGCTTACTACACATCTATGTAATCACGAAGTTAAGTATTCTAATCTTTTCCATTTGTGAAAAAACTAATTAATACGATTTGTTTGTATTGTTTATCTAGCGATCCTAGAAAGCAGGTTTCCTAGACAGCCCTTTTTGACGACTAGGCTGGATTTAACACCAACCATCAACGTAATGTCGTATGGTGGATCCGTCGACGCCCTTCACGAGATTGACAAACTTCTTCGATAACTTGACGACACTCATTTTCCACAGGCCGCGGCTTCACCAGACCTGCTGTCTTTGGAAGGCGATCGTGCAGCTATACAGGGTGTTACAAAAAGGTACTGCCAAACTTTCAGGAATCATTCCTCACACACAAAGAAAGAAAATATGTTAAGTGGACATGTGTCCGGAAACGCTTCCTTTCCATGTTAGAGCTCATTTTATTACTTCTCTTCAAATCACATTATTCATGGAATAGAAACACACAGCAACAGAACGTACCAGCGTGACTTCAAACACTTTGTTACAGGAAATGTTCAAAATGTCTTCCGTTAGCGAGGATACATGCATCCACCCTCCGTCGCATGGAATCCCTAATGCGCTGATGCAGCCCTGGAGAATGGCGTATTGTATCACAGCCGTCCACAATACGAGCACGAAGAGCCTCTACATTTGGTACCGGGGTTGCGTAGACAAGAGTTTTCAAATTCCCCCATAAATGAAAGTCAAGAGGGATGTCAGGAGAGCGTGGAGGCCATGGAATTGGTCCGCCTCTACCAATCCATCGGTCACCGAATCTGTTGTTGAGAAGCGTACGAACACTTCGACTGAAATATACAGGAGCTCCATCGTGCATGAACCATGTTGTGTCGTACTTGTAAAGGCACATGTTCTAGCAGCACAGGTAGAGTATCCCGTATGAAATCATGATAACGTGCTCCATTGAGCGTAGGTGGGAGAACATGGGGCCCAATCAAGACATCAGCAACAATGCCTGCCCAAACTTTCACAGAATATCTGTGTTGATGACGTGATTGCACAATTGCGTGCGTATTCTCGTCAGCCCACACATGTTGATTCCATTGGGCCAACTGGCGGTGAATCGAGGAAGTACAGTACATACTGACGAAACTAAAATGAGCTCTAACATGGAAATTAAGCTTTTCCGGACACATGCCCACATAACATATTTTCTTTATTTGTGTGTGAGGAATGTTTCCTGAAAGTTTGGCCGTACCTTTTTGTAACACCCTGTATACCATGTTATCAGTGAAGGCCGGTGGCCATAGTTGTGCGTCATAGATGTCATGTGGGAGGCGGCGCGTGACGTAGACGCGAGACACGATCGATGCAGCTCTCGGAGTGACCAGTTACGTATGTATGTCCGGTTCGGCCTCTATGAATGTGTTCCTACGAACCTACTAACTGCAGATCTCGTACCAATGGTCTAATTTCTTGGCACGGGTTATAGCGAGGGAACTGATTCTTCGGCTGCAGCACACAATTGATGTCGCCGCCGAGTATGTGATGAGCGTGCCGTCCTAGAAAGAGCGGGGGCTATTTCTTCTGCTAAGAAGCGTTATAATTATCTTCATTTGTCCGTGTCTGACGGCGCGTAAATGTTGATAAGCCGCACTACAAGTACTGTTACAGCCATTCCGCGTGCCGATGGTAGGTAGATGACGTCCTCCGCTACGATGCCTTCTTTAATGAGTAAGCTATGCCACTACCGATTTCTGAAGCTGGTGACATCAAGTTGTCGTAACCATAGAGGGACGGGAATGCGTCGACGTACTCTTCCTGTAAAATAGCGATACAAGTATCTGCAAAATTTTCATATATACGGAAATTTGTCGATTTATACTTCCTGTAAAAGAGCGATACCTTTCTTTCTTTTACTGGTGCCATGTCCCGCGCTGACGCAGGGTCGGCATTGTTAGGAACGGATTTGGCAAGGTTAGTGGAAAGGGGTCGCCGGATGCCCTTCCTGTCACCACCCTGTACCCTCCGGGACGGAATTGGTGCACCCCTGCTGTCTGCATCGAGTGTAATTAATGGAATAGTGCGAGCGTGTTCAGATGTCTGCGAGTTGTGTAACTGAGGCGGAACGTGGGGACCAGCCCGGTATTTACCTAGTGGGATGTGGAAAACCGCCTAAAAACCACATCCAGGCTGGCCGGCACACCGACCGACGACGGTAATCCGCCGGGCGGATTCGATCCGGGGCCGGTGCGCCTACCCGAGTCCAGGAAGCAGCGCATTAGCGCTCTCGGCTAACCTGGCGGGTGGTAAAAGAGCGATACCTATACCGTCTTTATCCGTTATCGTGTGGTATTAGTATTAATGGTTGTAATACGGAACGCCTGTTGACGTCTTACGTGTTATGGGGCTTGCATGTTAGGAGCACATTGTCCTTGTAGGTATGGTCGCCGTCGGTGGAACCAGTGAATTGACCATCGTCAGTTATAATGTGGTCGCTGTGGGGGTGTCGTCTCAACTGTGATACCCGCGTTTCCAGGCGGCTGGATTTCATCACTGTCATCGGCCCAGTTCTGCCAAGACGAATCCTATAGTCGGACTGTCTCAGCCTCAGCTATTATGGCCATGTCTTCGTCTATTGTGCCGAACTCCGGGACTTACAGGGGATCTGCCTTAAAGGTCTCGCTGATGTACAGAAGGCCATCACATTCGGTGGTGTCACGTCGGTCGTCGTCGGAGGCTCCTGAATTCTCCACTGTGGTGTTGTCATCGTCTGCCTGTTCGCCTTCGTGTTCTCCCATATGGAGAAAGCAATTGTGCGATGGTGTACGACGTCTTTTCTTTCCCCGTTTTGGTGACCTCTTTTTGCGCTGTCATACGTCCGTATCCATATCTAAATGCTGTTTAGAAGCCCAGTCGTCTTGGATGTCGGTACCTCGAGCTGGCCGATCTCCATATTTGCCTCCGTTCGTGCGACACCCGAGTACTGTTGCAGCTGCTGAGCGGGGGATTCCTCGCCTGACATCTTGGACGCGTTGTCGTACAACTGTATCGACTGTGGCATGGGATCGTCCGTCATTTGGTACCGTGGAACGTGCAAGGGGAATCCTGTAAATAATTATCGCTCTAGAGCCACCAATACGGAGGTAAGGCGGGACATGCCGTGTAAACTCGATCCGAACTTGCCTCACTCCGTTAAGAACGGGATATGTCGTAGAAGTGGTCCATTTCTTCGGCGTCATGGCTGATACGCATCCATATGGTTGTAAGGCATTGATCATGACGTCCAACGGAACCTCGAAGGAAGTTCAGAGACTCTTAATAGTGGGGACTCCAAGTCCCGCGTGATCGATCGACACTATACCCCTTTGCCATCAGAATGTTTGAATGTTAGTCCATTCTTAGAGTCACGTCCAATTTTAGCACGTACTGTGCCGTTGATCAATTTAAGGTAAACCATACAACTCGCAATAGAGAGGTGGATGCTGATTAGGTTCTGTGGATTTATTTTGATCTCTTTCCGTACGAATCGTTCGATTTCGAAAGTTTTGGGCCGCGCGAATCCACTAGTGGAACTAATCTTAATGGTTGACTTCTATACGAGTGAGCCATGTCGATTCTATAGTGAAGTTACTCATGAGGATCGCAAGAGCCGGCTGCGGTGGCCGAGCGGTTCTAGGCGCTTCAGTCCGGAACCGCGCGACTGCTACGGTCGCAGGTTCGAATCCTGCTTCGGGCATGGATGTGTGTGATGTCCTTAGGTTAGTTAGGTTTAAGTAGTTCTAAGTTCTAGGGGACTGATGACCTCAGATGTTAAGTCCCATAATGCTCAGAGCCATTTGAACCAGGATTGCAAGAGGTAAACAACCTCGCGCGCGCAACGTTCCGTGGCTTAGTCGTAAATAAGCGTCCTTGCCGCTCCACTGCTGGCGGCGAACTACCACTCAGTCAGAATTATATATTAATACCTTCAGCTGCTGACGGGCATTGATATATATCAATGGGGACAGGTGGAAATGTGTGCCCCGACCGGGACTCTAACCCGGGATCTCCTGCTTACATGGCAGACACACTATCCATCTAAGCCACCGAGCGCACAGAGGATAGTGCGACTGCAGGGACTATCTCGCGCACGCCTCCCGCGAGACCCACATTCTCACTTTATATGTCCACACACTACATTCGTAGTGTCCCTACCCAACACACTCATTACTCGTGGAAGACATTCTTACCAGGTCCCGTAAGAGTTCGGGTAATATGTGTGCATCCGCTCAGAAGACGAAGGTTATGGCCGGTATTGCCAGAACTGTATAGTTATATGGATATGGCGTCTGTTCTTTCGGACATGTCCAGTGAGCACGAAGGTAGAGCATCCTTTCCGACGGGCGACTGAATCAGCAATACAATACGACATTTATATTTTTTACAGTGCTTGCGTCCGAACCAGTTTCAATTATGGCGATTTGACCCCATACATCTACTAATTTGATGGTGGTGGCTTCCTGGAGGAATATATGTCCCAATAATAGGTCTGACATGCTGCAAGCTGCACGGCTGGTTTTCGTAAGTAACTAAGGCCTTGTAGCCACCAACAGGGAGATAAGAGAAATAATTGCTTCTTTATACAGTAAAACTTGATGGAAGTAGAAAGCGCGTAGGTCAGCAATCTGCCAAAACCGTACAAGTATTTCAGTCCCGACGCATTCAGTACACTTTAACATGCAAATTTTTTGTATAAAGTGGAACGTGTCTAAAGCGAAAACGGCATGCAAATTTTAAGACTTAATAAATAATTCATCGTATAATGCGGAAAAGAACTTACTCAGTACTTCTGTATTACAGTATACATTAGTTATTGATGACTCTACAAGGACGGTACTTTTAACATAAACTCTGCACAGCCCTGACATTGCTGTTTAGCGGCACAAAACAAAGAAAAGATTTTCGGCTCATCGCGGCGCTGTGGGTGTGGACATCAAACCTCGCCGCCCTGTGCAACAACGAACAAGTTCCACGCAGTATCGGTACATCAAAGGAATTGGTTCGATTGTGTGCGCTCTGTTTGTCGGCGTTTCTCGTTTTCCATTGTTACTGACGACCGCGGGAGCACTCTGGAACATTGTTTGTTGCGCACCTAAGAACACTCTGCTGCAATTTGCGCAGTGAAAGACGTGTGTGTTGTTCCGTTACACAATGGTTTTACCTGGCAAGGTCAAGCATTCAAAATGCACTACCTGCGTTTATTTTCTACCAGTTTTAGTTGACTAGTAGTTCTTTAAGTGATAACATGATGCCGGAGAAAAAGAATGTGTCGCTGACACTTAACGAAAAGATTAAGGTAATCGAGGCGAGTGAGAAAAACAAGTACTCTGTGCGCGAAATAATGTTGCGTTCAAATGCAGTAAAACACAAATTTACGATACTTTAAGAAACAAGGATAAGAAACGGCATGAATGGATGAAAGTGAACGGGCAAATGAAAAGCAAGACGAAAAGGACGGGGAATGAAGAAATTAACGAGATAGTGTAGGAATGGTTCGTAAGAGCACGGGCAAAAAACTTATCGTTGTTTGGACCATCTTACAGAGTGAGGCTCTGAAAGTCGATAAAGTGCCTGTAAAGATTCCAAGCTAGGCATAAAATCATGTGGAATGAAGTGTGTGGGGAAGCTAAGACATGCAGGAAAGTGTAGCAACAGAATGGAAGACAATACTGTACAATCTAATAGCGAACTATGACTCGAAAGACATGTTCAGTGCCAATGAAACGTGACTGTTTGATCGCGCACTGCCTTTAAGGCTCTAGCAACTCGAGATGAAAAGTGCTCCGGTGGAAAACTGTCAAAGTAAAGACTCATTATACTGCTGTGTGGAAACAGGTTTGGTGAAATGGAGAAGCCACTGGCGACTAGAAAGCGGGCAACATCACGTTGTTTCAAAAACAGAGATGTCAGTAAACTTCCAGTCAAAGTAGTGAAAAGGCATGGAGGGTGAGTGGTCTTATGGAAGAATGGCTGGGCTCTTTTAATAGCAAAATGAAAAAAAAAAAAAAAAGGAAATCAGCAAGTTCTCCTTTTCCTGGACAATGAAAACTGACACCAGAAATTCAAGTTATCAAGCCTGAAACTGGCTTGTTTAAGCTGAATTCAACCAGCTTCACACAATCCATGGACCAGGGGTTATTTACATATTCAAGTCCCATTGTAGGCGATTACTGATGCAGTCGACCTTAGTGTTGAGAAAACACAAAGTGCATTTGCTTTTGCACGGTCAGTTTCTGACCTTAGATTGGCTTGACAGTAAGGAAATAAAGCCCGTAACTGTTACCAAGTGCTTCAACAAAGCGGGATTTGGAAGTCAAGGACAAGGCGCTTCTATGGCCTGAAGCTCAAGAAAATGCAGCAGCAGTTGCTGAATTAATAAAAAGGCGAAACATTTCATGTAGCGCAGATGACTACATTCGAATTGATGACCTTCTGTCAGTTCACTCCACTTTTACTTCAACAACAGATTAATAGAAATCCGCAGCACAGAAGATGATCAGGAAGAAATAGAAGAAGAAAAAGAAGAGGAGGAACAAAATGATGTCCCTAGAAAAATTAATACGCCTGAAGAAGCTATTGCATTCACGGGAATAATATATACGTATATGTACATACAACATAAACGAATTTAAAACTAGAGAAAAATACAGAGCCGGCCGCGGTGGTTTCGCGGTTCTAGGCGCTCAGTCCGGAGCCGCGCGACTGCTACGGTCGCAAGTTCGAATCCTGCGTCGGGTATGGATGTGTGTGATGTCCTTAGGTTAGTTAGGTTTAAGTAGTTCTAAGTTCTAGGGGACTGATGACCACAGATGTTAAGTCCCATAGTGCTCAGAGCCATTTGAAAAATACAGAAAAGCCGCATTATTTATCAATTGATGTAACAGTCTAATGTTCTGTTGTACAATATACAGTAAATGAACGTCTGCTGTGCATGCACAACTACAAATTTATACTTTTGTTCGTGTTACCTGACAAGTTTTATGTAGCCTAGTGAGTTTTGTGTAATCATGAAATTTGTCCAGTTTGGAAAATTATTTAAGCTCCATACAATTCCATTTTGAACAAGTTTTACTGTATATTCACTTTAACAATTTGTTGCTTATCCACTTTTCTTACTGAACCAGTAACTTGGATCCATAAGAATTGTATCGTATGGAATTTGCAGAGCGAGGTGGGGCAGTGGTAAATCACTGGACTCGCCTTCGGGAGGATAGCCACAAAACTCCTGTGCAGCCGTCCAGATTGAAAAGGACACGACAGAGCTCCTTCTACCAACCTTCCCCAATCAGAAAGTGCCTCATCTTTATGGACCTCGTTGCTGATTGTACTTTCTTTTCTCGTTTATAACTTCGAAAGGTAGATTGTGTGTTTTTACAGTTCGTAGACAAAGGGCACGGATGCTTTATAAGATTACTTCGTGCACGTTGTGTCATTCACGAAGCCTTCTAACAATAGGGCGTTTCGCAATATTTAGACGATTTGAATTTTGCATAACAAACAAACTAATCGCGAAACGAAGTTGGACATTTTACACAAGGCATAACATTTAATGAAGCTTACTTCTGAAATACCACAACAGACAAAAGAAGTCCCTCTAACAAAGGAATCACCTTCAAATCGGGCCAGGTATCCAATTAGTGAAGGAATTAGCATATTTCATTAAAATAAAAGAGTTAATAGAGACAAAGTTAGTGAACTGCTTATACACTCCTGGAAATGGAAAAAAGAACACATTGACACCGGTGTGTCAGACCCACCATACTTGCTCCGGACACTGCGACAGGGCTGTACAAGCAATGATCACACGCACGGCACAGCGGACACACCACGAACCGCGGTGTTGGCCGTCGAATGGCGCTAGCTGCGCAGCATTTGTGCACCGCCGCCGTCAGTGTCAGCCAGTTTGCCGTGGCATACGGAGCTCCATCGCAGTCTTTAACACTGGTAGCATGCCGCGACAGCGTGGACGTGAACCGTATGTGCAGTTGACGGACTTTGAGCGAGGGCGTATAGTGGGCATGCGGGAGGCCGGGTGGACGTACCGCCGAATTGCTCAACACGTGGGGCGTGAGGTCTCCACAGTACATCGATGTTGTCGCCAGTGGTCGGCGAAAGGTGCACGTGCCCGTCGACCTGGGACCGGACCGCAGCGACGCACGGATGCACGCCAAGACCGTAGGATCCTACGCAGTGCCGTAGGGGACCGCACCGCCACTTCCCAGCAAATTAGGGACACTGTTGCTCCTGGGGTATCGGCGAGGACCATTCGCAACCGTCTCTATGAAGCTGGGCTACGGTCCCGCACACCGTTAGGCCGTCTTCCGCCCACGCCCCAACATCGTGCAGCCCACCTCCAGTGGTGTCGCGACAGGCGTGAATGGAGGGACGAATGGAGACGTGTCGTCTTCAGCGATGAGAGTCGCTTCTGCCTTGGTGCCAATGATGGTCGTATGCGTGTTTGGCGCCGTGCAGGTGAGCGCCACAATCAGGACTGCATACGACCGAGGCACACAGGGCCAACACCCGGCATCATGGTGTGGGGAGCGATCTCCTACACTGGCCGTACACCACTGGTGATCGTCGAGGGGACACTGAATAGTGCACGGTACATCCAAACCGTCATCGAACCCATCGTTCTACCATTCCTAGACCGGCAAGGGAACTTGCTGTTCCAACAGGACAATGCACGTCCGCATGTATCCCGTGCCACCCAACGTGCTCTAGAAGGTGTAAGTCGACTACCCTGGCCAGCAAGATCTCCGGATCTGTCCCCCATTGAGCATGTTTGGGACTGGATTAAGCGTCGTCTCACGCGGTCTGCACGTCCAGCACGAACGCTGGTCCAACTGAGGCGCCAGGTGGAAATGGCATGGCAAGCCGTTCCACAGGACTACATTCAGCATCTCTACGATCGTCTCCATGGGAGAATAGCAGCCTGCATTGCTGCGAAAGGTGGATATACACTGTACTAGTGCCGACATTGTGCATGCTCTGTTGCCTGTGTCTATGTGCCTTTGGTTCTGTCAGTGTGATCATGTGATGTATCTGACCCCAGGAATGTGTCAATAAAGTTTCCCCTTCCTGGGACAATGAATTCACGGTGTTCTTATTTCAATTTCCAGGAGTGTAGATGTTTACTCTGATAGCATTGATATATCAGAGCACCGCTTAAATATTTTGACAATTCAGAGGCTTCCTTTACCAGCATACAGATTAGCTGGCTGTTTTTAAAGAAGTTCTTTGCGGAGTGGGGGAGTGGCCATCTACGTAAAAAGCAGTATTCCATTTGAGTCTATAGACGTATCACGGTACTGCACTGATCAGATATTTGAATGTTGTGCGGGGGCAGTTGAATTTAGTGAAACTAAACTTCGAATTATTGTTGTTTGTAGGTCCCCTAACTCTGACTTCAGAGAATTTCTGTTCAAGCTAGAGAGAGTTCTTGGTTCACTTTATAGGAAGTACCAAAAATTAGTTAATTTTGTATGTGATAGTGCAACCAAAAGATGTTGGAAGATCTCCTAAATTTATATGATTTGATGCAGACTGTGTTTTTTCCAGTCAGAGTTCAAGGGTACAGTAGCATACTCATAGACAATGTTTTTATTCATTCTTTATTTCTAGATGGGCATTCTGTTAGTAAAAGAGTGAATGGCCTATTAAACCACGAGGCACAAATTTTAACACTAAAAGGTTTTTGTACTCAAGCAAATGTAATATATAATTATAAATTATGTAGCAAAGCTCATCCAACGGCAACAGAGAGTTTTTTAAACCTAGTTAAGGAACAAACGTGACAGGATGTTTATATTGCTGATAACATAGGTGACAAACATTGTGCTTACCCTAACACATTTCTCATGCTCTTCGAAAGTTGCTTTCCATTAGAACGTTCTAAACGGGGTACTAGCAGTGAAAGTCGGCCGGGGTGGTTGACCTGTGGGATAAGGATATCAAATAGAAAAAGCTGCGTTCATTTGGTTCAAATGGCTCTAAGCAGTATGGGACTTAACATCTGAGGTCATCGGGGTTCATTTCGTTCAAATGGCTCTAAGCAGTATGGGACTTAACATCTGAGGTCATCGGTCCTCTAGACTTAGAATTACTTAAACCTAACTAACCTACGGACATCACACACATCGGTGCCCGAGGCAGGATTCGAACCTGCGACCGTAGCAGCAGCGCAGTTCCGGACTGAAGTGCCTAGAACCGCTCGGCCACATCGGTTGGCAAACTGGGAATTATATCAAAACGTTAGAAGTAGTCGTGAAGGAAGTGTCTGGTCAGCAGCACAGAGTCAACGATATAAAGTCAGTTCGTAGTAAAAATATTTCCGTTTCTGATAAGTCAGATATACGTACAGTATCAATTTCTGAGAACTGCTGGTGAATCAAATAAAAATTTAGTTTCTTACAGGGAATCATATAACTCTCTTGGAAAATGCCTTTCCGAGGCTGATGTCAGAAACACTCCTCTGTATTATTGACAAGGGAGAGATTAGTCAATAATTAAATCACTGAAGACTAAGGACTCTCATAGATACGATGGACTACCAAGCAGAATAATAAAGTACTGCACCACATATTAGCCCTATACTTAGCAACATTTATAATTTTTCCTTAAAGAATGGTCAGTTTCCCGAATGATCAAAGTACTCAATAGTAAAGCCACTTTACAAAACGGGAGAAAGGGATAATGTAGGACATTTTAGATCTATTTCTATGCTATCAGTGTTTGCTACAGTTATTGAAAAGACTGTGTATGTAAGGATAATTTATCAAACAATGGTTGAAATGGCTCTGAGCACTATGGGACTTAACATGTGCGGTCATCAGTCCCCTAGAACTTAGAACTACTTAAACCTAACTAACCTAAGGACATCACACACATCCATGTCCGAGGCAGGATTCGAGCCTGCGACCGTAGCGGTCGCGCGGTTCCAGACTAAAACGCCTAGAACCGCTCGGCCACAGCGGCCGGTGCGATAGTTTATCATTTTATTTCACATAATTTGCTGTCAAATGTACAGTTCGGTTCAAAATGGCTCTGAGCAGTATGGGACATAACTTCTGAGGTCATCAGTCTCCTAGACTTAGAACTACTTAAACCTAACCTACGTAAGGACATCACACACATCCATGTCCGAGGCAGGATTCGAACCTGCGACCGTAGCAGCAGCACGGTTCCGGACTGAAGTGCCTAGAAACGCTCGGTCACTGCGGCCGGTTTACATTTTCTACGACACAATTCATCAAAACCCTACGTTTCAATTGCACAGAATGGGCGTATGATTAGTGAAACTGAATAGTTCAAATTTCTAGGTGTTCGATAGATAGTAAACTATCGTGGAAAGCCCACGTTCAGAATCTTGTTCAAAGACTTAATGCTGCCATTTTTACTATTCGAACGATATCTGAAGTAAGTGATAGTTCGACACGGAAAGTAGTCTACTTTGCTATTTTTTATTCGCTTGTGACGTTTGGTCTTATATTTTGGGGTAACTTTTCCCATTCTCAAAGGATATTTTTGGCTCAGAAGCGGGCGGTTCGGGCAATAAGTGATGTAAGTTCGCGAATCTCTTGTCGACCCCTGTTCACTAGCTGGGTATTCTGACTTTGGCCTCTCAATGTACTGATTCTTTACTGTCGTTTCTTGTTAACAATATCAGTTTATTCCCAAGCTTTCACTTAGTTAATACTAGGCATAAATCCAACCTACATTTGTATCACACTTCCTAGACCCTTATGCAGAAAGGTGTGCAGTATACTGCTGCATACATTCTAAGTAAGTTACCGCAAGTATTCAAAACTCTTATTAGTAATCCACGTGTTTTCAAATCGAAACTGAAGAGTTTCCTTATGGGCCACTCCTGTTCTGTCGAGGAGTTCCTTGAAAAATTAAGGTGATACCTGTGTTACATTGTCGATTGTGTTCACATAAACTTACGGCTTGTTTTTAGTTCATTAACGTGTTATCTGTTATTAGTTTTATGTTGTAATTTCATGTACTGACACGTTCCATGACCTTGGTGATATGCTCCTCAGTTTGGTCCTATGGAATTAGATGTGTAAAATACATAAAAAAGGAAATGACGACCATTGGCGGCTACGCAATATTTGAGGCATCTCGCCCTGTTACTTAAGTCATCTTTCGTAATTGCTGAAGGAATTCTAGAAATTTCATCGTGAATTCGATCTTTTAAATGTTGTAAGCTTCTCGGACGGTCGGAGTACATCCTCGCCTGCAAATAACCTCATAGGTAAAAGTTTGGCACAGGTAACTCACGCGAGCGAGGCGACCATTCTACACAAGGGAGTCCGGAAATTATGCGGTTACCAAAAGCGTCACAAAGAACTTCCAAGGTCTTGTTAGGTATGTGGCATGTCGCACCGTCTTAGTGGAACAAAGTTTTCGTAACGAACGACGAGCGCTTGCTTGTAAATTGCTACGCACACGTTCGATGTTCTCCGGAGTGGCAGTTTTACGGAAGTTTCTTAGCTAATTCAATATTGTTCCACGAGCAGGAATAGAATAACGCAGCTGAATCTTCAAATGCTTACAAAAGGCCCGTTGCACGCGAACGACAGATTCACCTTAGCGAAAGCGGTAGCGCCGGCCGCTGTGACCGAGCTGTTCTAGGCGATTCAGTCCGGAACCGCGCTGCTGCTACGGTCGCACGTTCGAATCCTGCCTCGAGCATGGCTGTGTGTGATGTCCTTAGGTTAGTTAGGTTTAAGTAGTTGTAAGTCTAGGGGACTGATGACCTCAGATGTTAACTCCCATAGTGCTCAGAGCCATTTCAACCATTACATTCCCGCCCTAATTATTTGTGACTTGATTGGGAAACCCAGACGGTTTCCGTCGATAGCGAGTGTAATGTCTGGTGTTCCTGACGTTTCTTCCGCAGATTCTCTGACATGGAAAACTCTAATTCTATGTACATCCAGCATAGAGAGTTGTTTGACTTTTTGCCGCAAACACGGAGTTCTGCCGGACGAGGGAAGGAGGGACTGTGTTGACTGTGGTGCTGCAAAGTCTGTGAAACGTCTTAAGAGGAGTGTCGATACTGAAATACCGTTGCAATTTCATTGCGGAGAGTGCGGAAAACGAACGAGTTCCAGGAAAAATAGGTGGTTCGACTCTTCAAAGTTATCCATTCAGATGAGCGTAATTTTTGCATCGTGCTAGATTCGAGACTACACGTTGCAAGCAACAGCATCAGAAACTGAGTTATCTGCAAATACCGTGTGTGACTACTTCGGGTTTTGCCGAGAATTCTGTTACGTGGTAGTGACAAATGATAGTGTATCAATTGGTGGAGCGAATAAAGTTGTAGAAGTAGACGAATCTCATATAGCAAGGCGAAAGAACCAGAGAGGACGACCTTCAAAAAGTGAAATAGATCACATTTGGGTATTCGGTGGAATAGAAAGAGAGTCCCGGAAGTGTTTCGTTGTCAGAGTATCGTCCCGAGACAAGTTCACTTCAGTAGGTCTCATAAAACACTTCATACTACCGGGTACTAAAGTTATTACAGACGGGTTTCAGTCTTACAAGACTCTGAAAGCTGAAGGGTTCGACAACGAATTCGTGAACCATCCTGCGGAGTTCGTGTCTTCGGATGACCCCAGTGTCCACACCCAGAATATTGAGTGGCTGTGGAAATACTGTTAAGTCTTCCATAAAAAAAGAAGGGCGTCCCTGACAAAGGGACGAACTGTACTTGTTTCTGTACCTATACTTCCACAACTTGCGTTTGCAGGGTAAAGTTAACGCATGCGACATTCTGCCGATATTCTTGCGTGATATTGGCAGAGTTATCCTGGCTATGGGAAAAAGGGAATTGTCCCTGTAGCATAATGATCGATTTACTATCGCACGTTCGATATGTATCGTTTGGACCCCGCGACTTCGACAGGCAATCATTCTTGGAAATTATCCGACAGCAGCACACCCTTGTACTGCAGCCAAACAACTCGACGGTTGCTGAGCACTGTTTGTCCGTATTATATGATACGGAATACGATCGCACCAGGATTTTGTCGCAAACAATCAAATATAGTATTAGTGCTACGTCACAAAAGAAGCCATTCAGATACTAATTAATGACCAACTTACTGGTAAACTGTGATTGCGACAACATTCTCAGGAAGGTCTGAGATCCCGGAATCAGTATGAGTGAGTAGAAAAATGAGGTACTTAACAAACGCAACGAGATACTTTTGGGAAGAGTGGAGCGCCCACAGCTATGCTGCCGATACCGTCCTGTAGGCGCCGCTGCAATCGCCGCCACCGACTCAGACTGCGCTCAGCATGCCGAAGTGGCCGTGCGGTTCTAGGCGCTGCAGTCTGGAGCCGCGAGACCGCTACGGTCGCAGGTTCGGATCGTGCCTCGGGCATGGATGTTTGTGATGTCTTTTAGGATAGTTAGGTTTAACTAGTTCTAAGTTCTAGGGGACTAATGACCTCAGAAGTTGAGTCCCATAGTGCTCAGAGCCATTTCAGACTGCGCTCGCCTGTGTGCGTTTACGGTGTATGGAAATTCGCTCCAGAGACGCGAGGCAGTTGATATTAGTCACCCGCATGCGTCCAGGAGGTGAGATCGCAAGTGTACATGATGACGGCGACAGGGTACCTCCCGGAATTACTGTGACACCGAGTACCGACAGTGCACCTGTGGACTATTCTGTCGAAGTCGAAATTGATTTATAAATTAGCAGAAATGTTTACTCGAGTGTATTGATAGATAATAAATTTTAATTTGCACAAAAATCTGAAATAAAAATAGAAAAATTAAACTACGAATCTGTGGCTTCTCCTGTCCTGAAGCGCTGTTTAATCGCAGGGATTAGTGGCTGTTTCCCCAAAGCCCTCTGACTCCTGTAGACTGAAGACTAGAAATATAGGATGTCGACAATAAAGATCATGTAACGCAGTAATCTAGGATGGCGCGTGGGGTGCAACCACGTCGGAAGAGGCGATGTTTGTGAAATGTTTTTGGATATTAATAGACAGTATGTATCATGAATGGAACTGAACTGTTTTCGAGTATGATAGAGCAAACTATGTAGCGTCAGCAAACATTAGCATAGTCCCCGTCGGAGGTTCGAGTCCTCCCTCGGGCATGGGTGTGTGTGTTGTCCACCGCCTAAGTTACAGTTAGATTAAGTACTGTGTAGGCGTAGGGACTGATGATCTCTGCAGTTTATTCTCATAAGACCTTACCAGAAATTTCCAATTTTTTTTCCATTAGCATAGGGGTGAGTAGCGCCTGTAAATCCAGGTATGCCGGATCGGCTCTGAGGGGTTGATAAGCACCTCAGCATCGAACGAAATACTATTCACCTCCTTAAATGAGAACACTGGTTGCTTTGGAGCGCTGTAGATGGAGAAGAACTGGTACCAGGGGTCATACAATTGTCCGGTGACCTAAGTCATGGCAATGAAGTGGTGTGTATGTGCCAGTCGCTTATATAGAATCAGCGCAGTAAGATGGGTCGACGTGGAATCGTGCCAGAATGGCAGAAAGAAACTATCGTGTTTGGATGTTTCCTTGACAACACCGTGGGTAAAGTTGCCCAATTTGTTGGTGTTTCAACGCGAACTGACCAGAGTATCTACAAGGAATGATGTACCCCGTGCAGCCGTATTACACAGCGTAAGAACCGTTATCGTAAAAGTCAGTTTGTGGGATGGAATTCAATGCCTGTTGCAGTTGGTCGGTCAATACTGGAAAGGTTTTTGCTGTTTGCGGATGACGCTGGTTTTGTCGTCCTGTAATGTCCTATATGTGCTCGACTGGAGACAGAACTGCTGATGGAGCAGGCCAATGCGACATGTCGACACTCTGTAGTTGGGTTACAACAGCGGTATGTGGGCGAGCGTTATCGGCTGGAAAACAGCCCCTAGAATGCTGTTCATGAATGGCAGCACAAAGGTCGAGCCTCCAGACAGATGTACAATTTTGCAGTCAGGGTGCGTGGGATACCACGAGAGTGCTCTTGCTGTCATAGGAAATCGCACCCCAGACCATAACTAAGGGTGTAGGTCCAGTGTGTCAAGCACATCCAGCTTGGTTGCAGGCCCTCAACTGCTCATCTCCTAACCAACACACGACCATCACTGGCACCGAGGCAGATCCAGCTTTCATCCAAAAACACGGCAGACCTCCACCCTGCCCTACATTGAGCTCTTGCTTTTCACCACTGAAGTCGCATATGGCAGTGTTTTGGGGTCAGTAGAATGCACACTACAGGGCGTCTAGCTCGGAGCTGTGCTTCAAGTAACCAATTTCAAACAGTTCGTTGTATTTCTGCGATATTGCAGAAGGGACATACAGCTTTCCGTAGCGCTATTACACGACTTTCTTCAAACTCAGTGGGATACTGATAATGGCGTCTTTGTCGCCTTCAAGGCATTCTTGACTAAAAACTCATCAAGTCCAGTCTCAAAGGTAACTAACACTCACGGCCGGTAGAGCGTGTATTTAAAGCAAACCTGATGTGCATCCTCATAGTGGCACTAATAGCGCCATTCATATGCGACTGGCGCGAAATTTGAATAGACGTCATTTTCAGATGTAGAATCATGGCTACCAACTTTCGTTTATGTCGCACAACTCATTCTTGATGTTGCGATTTTTTCCCATCAGTATGTAGGATAAATCACCTAAAACTTGAACCGCAGAGATTGCGGAAATGCAAAGTGCTGTTGATGTGTGATTTTCACAGAATGGATTGGTAGTCAGATGCTGGTATTGTTAGCAAATAAACAGATTGTAATAATATTTAGAAAAAGTATTTTTGTGTAAACCTACACGTTTTGCCGGCCGAAGTGGCCGTGCGGTTCTAAGCGCTGCAGTTTGGAACCGCGAGACCGCTACGGTCGCAGGTTCGAATCCTGCCTTGGGCATGGATGTGTGTGATGTCCTTAGGTTAGTTAGGTTTAACTAGTTCTAAGTTCTAGGAGACTAATGACCTCAGAAGTTGAGTCCCATAGTGCTCAGAGCCATTTGAACCATTTGAACCTACACGTTTTAAATGGAGTAATGCCTATTGACATTAACAAATTAAAAGTAGAATAAATCAGAATATTAGCAAGGTTTGTTGCAGGGTTAAAGTGTGAGTCGTTTACGAGTTATCGTATTTTGAAAAGTTTCGTCACGGACACTTGCTTGTGGCATTCAACCTATGTAATTGCTAGATACGATGTTGTTATATTTGCTTATAGTATTCTTGTGTGTTCCTTGAGTGCATCGCGATGTGCTAGTTAGTTAGTGTGTCACGGTCCAGGCAGAAGGTCTCGTGAGTGGACAATGGGATTTACCAATGCAGAAAAAGCAGCTGAAGCCTGCAGGGTGTATGCAGAACGGTACCCGGACAGAGAGCATCCAACGTGCCGCACATTGCAAAACATCTACCGCCAACTGTATGCAACAGATACGGTCGTAGCACGCAAACGGGTCCGTAACAGGCCCGTCACAGGAGTAGCGGGTGCAGTTGGTGTGTTGTTAGCTGCTGTTGCCATGAACTCACACATGAGTACACGGTACATTGCGAGAGCCCTGTGGACTGAGTCAAAGTAGTGTTATGCGCATACTGCATCGTCACCGCTTTCACCCGTTTGATGTGTCGCTACATCAGCAATTACATGGTGATGACTTTAATCATCGAGTGCAATTCTGTCAATGGGCATTAACAGAGAATGCGTTGCAGTTCTACCTGGTTACCGATGAAGCGGGTTTCACAAACCACGGGGCAGTGAATCTACGGAACATGCATTACTGGTCCGTGGACAATCCTCGCTGGCTCAGACAGGTAGAGCGACAGCGACCGTGGACTGTATGGTGCGGAATCATTGGCGACCACCTCATTGGTCCTCACTTCATTGCAGGGGCCCAAACAGCTGCAACATACATCGCGTTTCTACAGAATGATCTGCCAACGTTGCTCGAAAATGTCCCACTGGAAACGCGTCGACGTATGTGGTATCAGCATGATGGTGCACCTGCACATTCCGCAATTAACACTAGGCTGACCCTCGACAGGATGTTCGACGAGCGTTTCATAGGAAGTGGAGGGCGCATAAATAGGCCAGCCCGTTCTCCTGATCTTGCACCTCTGGACTTCTTTCTATGGGGCACGTTAAAGGAGAATGTGTACCGTGATGTGCCTACAACCCCATAGGATATGAAACAACGTATTGTGGCAGCCTGCGGCGACATTACACCAGATGTACTGCGGCGTGTACGACATTCATTACGCCAGAGATTGCAATTCTGTGCAGCAAATGATGGCCACCACATTGAACATCTATTGGCCTGACATGTCGGGACACACTCTATTCCACTCCGTAATTGAAAACGGAAACCACGAGTGTACGTGTACCTCACCCCTCATGGTAATGTACATGTGCGTCAGTGAAAAAGACCAATAAAAAGGTGTTAGCATGTGGACGTAATGTGCTGTTCCAGTCTCTTCTGTACCTAAGGTCTATCACCGTTCCCTTTGGATCCCTACGTAATTCGGTGCTCTCCGATACACACGATCGAACAGCGGAGGAGTGGTACTCAAGCGTCAACTATAGGTTACAATATCTCCGGATGCAATTAACATTTTACAATGCAACAAACGGCACTGATTACGTATTTGTTTATATGTTCAGATGTGCTAACAAAACTAACGGGGTTCCATTTAAAAAAAAACGTAGGTTTGTGTTAAAAAAACATACTTCCGTGCATTTTTTTATGGTTTGTATTAACCAATTACACTAGCCCCTCTCCTCATGTTCGGTCTGTGGAATCGATTCGTCAGTATTTGATGTGGTTTACGAAATATATCCAGCGGTAATGTTAGGTGACTCACCCTGTATAGTTGTGGCAATATTGGCCATGCCCTTCTTCTTCTGTGCGGATGCACACATATTCTCCAAACTCTTACGGGACTTCCACGAGTAATGAGTGTGTGTGAACATACACGGTGAGAATGTGGGTCTCGCGTTAGGCGTGCGCGAGATAGTCGCTGCAGTCGCACTATTTTCTGTGCCCTCGGTGGCTCAGATGGGCAGTCTGCCTTCGGCAGTGACACAGTGCGGACCGTGTTGCCTGCCGGCCGCGCTGTGGTGCGCGCGCCTGTTTGTTTACGCCGGAGCAGCTTCGCGTGTACGGTGTTGTGAGTCTAGAAAGAGATGGCACACTCGTACAGAAAAACGACTTTGAAGTTCAGTTTTGCGAACGACTATACACGACCAAAGGCACACGAGATTGAACGTTTCTTAAGAGAAGAGGTAAAAATCGATCCACAGGAAATCGTGGGAATCAGTTTATCGATCGTTTCAAGCGTCGTCTATGCCAAGCTTGTTGACGAGGCTGCTTGCGAAAGACTTCTACAACGATCACCCAACGGGTATCGTTTCTGTCATGCCGACGGGAATGTTGGTGCGGTTACAGTTGATCACGCGGGAATGGGAATCCGCACTATACGAGTCTTCGAACTTCCGTTTGAGGTCCCGTCTGAACTTGTTACCGACGCCTTTCGACCATACGGTACAGTTCTATCCCATGTGGCCGAAAAATGGACGAGTTTTACCACGTACCCCGTTTTAAATGGGGTTAGACAAATACGTATAGAACTGCGAAAGCACGTCCCCTCTTATTTGTACATAGGAGGTTGTCGAGCGATTATAATCTATGATGGGCAACCTCGCACTTGCTCGGGGTGCGGGAAAGAAGGTCACGTCCGCTCGGAATGCCTCCAGCGACGTTTAGCGCAAACTCCACGGGATGACGTTCAGGCGGCACAACAGATGACTGTCTTACCGCTGACCTTTGTGGAAGCCCTGAGAGGCGATGTGAGGGAGATTTCCGATGGGCACCAGCAGGTGCCCCCTATAGAGAACATTGACACCAACAGACTGGAACTCCGACCACCGGTTCCACCACAGCAGACACAGGACACCACACAAGAGATGCAACTGACGGCCGCTCCAGGCTCATCCGTGGTGGCTGCCAGTGCTTCCACCGAGAGCGTGATAGGCCAGGCACAAGACGGAGGATACGCAACCCAAACAGCCGATGCGGAAGCAAGGCAACGGAAACAGCGTTCACCGAAGAGAAGAAAGAAGCGTCGACTGACTTCTGCTGACGATAGCCATAGTCCCGAGGGGACAGTGGACGACAACGACAGTATCGACCTGAGACCAGTGGATTCACCAGATACCGAGATGACGATGCAGGAGTTACACAGCGACGATAACCTGAACTCTCCTTCTGGTGACCGGAAGGCAGAAGTGGAGATGACAATTGTCCAACATCAGAGCGGTGACAACGTTGCCTCCCATCCTTCGACCAGTTCCGGAAGTATGCTGGGGGACTGGGCGCAAGAAATGGACCAACAGGAACAGAATGAAAATACGAACGCGACGATTGAGGATAGTCCTGGCCAGAGGCCGGGAGGGGTCGAGAAATGTTGAACAACTTAGTGTGGTGAGGAGCGCCGGGGGTGCAGATAGACGCTTAATGACACCGCCCTACAACTGATGAACACACGCCAGGCGTACTGCATTGCAACGATAAACATTAATGGCATTCGGACACCGCTTAAAATTCAAATGCTGAAAGATATGTTACGCGCTGCGGTCGTGGATATTGTACTCCTACAAGAAGTGCGTTTCACATCGCCGCCAGAGTTCTACGGCTACGAGGCACATTATTCAGTGCACGATGAAAGTGGATGCGGTGTGGCGATTCTCACCAGGGAAGGAATAGGACTGGAGGACGTCATGTCTCTCCCTTCGGCACGTGGCATAGCGATCACTGTCGACGGCGTTCGTTTCATCAATTTATACGCGCCATCTGGCTCCACAAAACGAAGAGAACGGGCGACCTTTTACACCGAAGAGATAGCACCGTTGTTCGCTGGACGCTATGATAACTATATAGTGGGCGGCGACTTTAATTGTGTCGTCGACAAAAAGGATCAAGTACCTCATTGTGTGCTATGCATGGAACTGCGTGCGTTGATTACCGAAATGGCGCTTCTGGATACCTGGGAACTGCAGCATGGCGACAGCCCGGGTTATACGTTTGTAACGGGACACTCGGCGAGTAGACTTGATAGAGTGTATGTGACACGAGCTCTACGGACGGCGATAGTGGATGCCGAAATCTGGCCAGCGGCTTTTACGGATCATATGACGTACGTCTGTACGATTTCCCTAACGCGTCAGAAGATATGGCGGAGTAAGGGTCACTGGAAAATGAATTGTGCACTTTTACGTGACACTGAATGTCGCCGGTCGATTGAGGCGGCCTGGGAGACCTGCGTTCGCCGCCAACGGGCATACACCTCGGTTCTCCAGTGGTGGATCAAATGCGCAAAACCAACGTTACGGAGAACGTTGATACGATACGGGCAGGACAAATCGCAGTGGAACCGCACGACGGCTGATTTTTATTTTACAGCCCTGAGGGAGCTGATGACCCAACAACCATCGGCGGAAAGGCACACGCCAATGCGCAGGATAAAAGCCAAGTTATTACAGCTGACGAGACAAAGAATGGAAGGTATAATGGTCCGGGCGAGATTGGCGGAGACAGTTGCTGCCGAAACCCCCTCCATGCACCACGTAGTACGTGAACGCCAACGACGACGCAGGACATTGATCAGGGAACTAATCTCTGAAACTGGCCAGCAAGTTGTGAACCAGCGTGATATTGCGAATGTGTTTACTGAATATTTCCGCCAGTTATATGGACCTGTACAAGTGAACCACGAGACACTACATGATGTCATCTCGGAAATGCCAGATAGAGGACCACCACTGGATGCAGAGACTTTCATCACAGCGATAACAGAGGACGAGCTGACAGATGCAATTGCCAGGGGGGCTCGAAACAAGTCCCCAGGACAGGACGGCTTCCCAATTGAATTTTACCGCGCCTTTGCATACCTCATGGGACGGACCTGGATTCAGATGTACAACGAACTCCTGTTACCGCAGACTGAGATACCTGCCGATTTCACGGAGGGTATCATCATCCCAATACCCAAACCACGCGGTGGCAGAAGGCCAGGAGATTATAGACCACTCACTCTCTTGAACTGCGACTATAAGATTTTCGCATGCATCCTTAGGGCTCGCCTGCGGTCTTCAATTTCTGATAGACTCCTCATAGATCAAACTTGCCTCGGCGGTAAGAGTAACGTACATACGGCGATCGGTGACTACCGAGATATCATCGCATTAGCAGCGGCATGCCGAGTGCGTGGGGCACTCGTCGCTATTGACTTCGATCATACGTTCGACAGAGTGGATCATACCTTTTTGCATGCGGTGATGGACAGATTCTAGTGATCATGCGACTGTTACACGGCGTGCGATCAAAGGTCTCGGTGAATGGGCGGGGCACTGACTACATTGTTATTTCAAGATCAGTTCGTCAAGGTTGCCCCCTTTCGATATTTTTGTATGCAATGGCTTTGGAACCCTGTCTATATGGTCTCCGAAGACGGTTGGAGGGAGTGCCGTTGCCACAGCTGACCTTTCATTGCCGCGCTTATGCTGACGCTGTGATGCTGGTGGCACGGACAGGCGAAGAAGTACGTACGGCGTTGGCATGGATACAGCTATACGGGATGGCGGCAGGAAGCGTGCTAAATCTACAGAAATCACGCTGCTTGAATGTCGGTCGAGGGTTACAACCGGGGGAGGAAGGCCCGCTCATGTTAGTTAACACCATAAAAGTCTAGGTATTACGTTCCACACGGATGTGCAGCGGACAGCAGCGGATAACTACCGACGTATAATGAAGCTGATGCGGACAATGGTGCTGTTGCAGAAATTAAGAGTGTTGGATATGATTCAGAGGGTGACCTATGTTAACGTATACCTAGCACCGAGACTCACTCACGTAGCGTATGTCCTGCCTTTAACACGCATAATGGCATCACGGATACAAGCAACTTACGGAACCTACGTGAGTGTGGGACACCTGTTTAATACGCAACGCTTACGCTACCACCTGGAGAGGGTGGACTTGGTCTAGTGAACGTATATGAAAAGGCACGGGTGTTATTCGTCAGTACGATTTTCCGACAGTGGCGCGGTCAATTTCGCAATATCTCGGGTGCGTTGGCCGATGTACTAGCGCCTACTTCAATGCTGCCCCCAGTCAATGTGGGCCATATTTCACCGAAGCTGTCACATTTCAAGTCTTTTTTTTTTTAGCTATGTCAGAGATTCCTTCCCAACAACACGACTACCGACGACGCGAGATGTATACCAACTCTTACTGCGCCGGTGCCCCAGGAATACCCTGGAAAAGAAGTACCCAGACAAGAACTGGCGACAGATATGGCGCGTTATACGGGACGTTTACCTCCCAACGTCGGTACGCTCAACATGGTATGTGGTGGTAAAAAGGAAGTTCGCAACGAATCAACGGCGGCACGCGATTCATTTGGCAGACACTCCACTATATTTAGGCTGCTCAACAGTGGACACTGATGAACATCGTTTAGCATGTAGTGGGACGGCTCCAGTGTGGCACTTGGCACAACAGATATTGGCGTTCCTGTTACGCTCCGCCCCTCACACAATTTCATCAGACACACTTTTTTTCCCCCAAGAATCTTATTTTCCGGTCCAAAAAACCAATGCAGTGACATGGGTACGGGGAATGGTGGTGGGCTACGTGTATAACGAATCGGAAAAGGACAAAATTGATTTTTGGCATTTTCTCCTGGATGGACACACGAAGCTGCAACAGCATAAGAAATACGGGCAAGACTTCGCTAATTACTTGCGACTTACATTTACCGACCCGCCGGCCAGATGGGGTGTGACGGGTGAGAGATGAGATAGACGAAGAAGCCGAGATAGACATCGATCGCATTTACGGACCCTTAGTTAATTTCGAGAAGACAACCCAGTCTTACACCAACGTCTGGAGAACGAGTCGATAGATGGCTCTCTTGCTCTAACGAACGTCGGGTTGTGAGCAGGTGTCGCCCCCGACACGAATTTCATTTCATTGCTACAGGAGCATGTTTCTTTTGTATTTGTACTATCCGCAATGTCTTCATGTCTTTCTTTTGGGCATTTTTAGTTTTATTCATTTCCTTAATAAATTAATTTTCTAATTAGCCACTATTTGTCAACATATGGACATTGTAGACACTATTTATGCGGTAGTACAACAAAATGTATGTCAGCAAAGGTGGTAAGCCTGACATTGAAAAAAAAATCCTAATTAGCTCTCGGACCCTTACGCCAGAGGTCTCGGGTTCGATTCCTCCTCCCGCACTTTTTTTGCCGGCCGCGGTGGTCTCGCGATTCTAGGCGATCAGTCCGGAACCGCGCGACTGCTACGGTCGCAGGTTCGAATCCTGCCTCGGGCATGGATGTGTGTGATGTCCTTAGGTTAGTTAGGTTTAAGTAGTTCTAAGTTCTAGGGGACTGATGACCACAGATGTTAAGTCCCATAGTGCTCAGAGCACTTTTCTTTTCTTAAAAAAATTTCATCTCGCAATTAGTTATCAACCTTCTCAACTAGTTACGTGAAAGTCGAGGTGGAACACCTAGGCTACGTAACAGAAGGAAACAAGTGACATCAGAACAGGGGAAAGTTAATGTTCTTGCTGCTGCTGCTGCTGCAGGTGATCCACATGTTAGCTCCCGCGCAATCGCATGAGGAAGTGGCATGTATCAATTAAGTGTCCTACACATTCTCCATCGACATAGGTACCAGCCCCGCCACATCTCTCTCCGTCAGGAGCTTCACGGAAACGATTATGAGAATCGTGTTGATTTCATTAAGACAGGAGATTTCAGATGTATCGTGTATCTTATGTAGTGATGAATCCACATTTATCAATCATGGCCAGGACCGCTGAAACATGCGCTATTGGTTTCTTCATAATCCTCCGTTGTCTTAGTCAGATGGAACGTCAGCGTCCATGGAATGTAAACGTGTGGTGTGGGAAAGTGAAGCATCAGCTCATAGGCGCTTTTTTCATAGAACAGTGAACGCGCACAAGTATTGCAGCCTCTTAACAGCCCATCTTCCACGGGTGCTAGACTAGGAGGAACCTGTGGTACGAACATGATGGCTGTCCAGCACATAGTGCACGAAGTAGTACAGCATGTCTTCATGATTTGTTTGTAAATCGTTGGATTGGACCCAGAGGACCTGTACTTCAGCTGGTCCATTCCCCAGATTTAGCGCCTATAGACTTTTTTCTGTGGGGAAAGCGGAAAGACGCTGTCTAGAAGGATATACCATCTACACCCAATGATATCCAACGACGTATTACTGCAGGCTGCTTGGACATCTCCACGGAAATGTTAGCACACGCACAGCAGTCATTCCATACCAGAATGGAAGCGTGTATCGACGCTGGCGGTGGTCACTTTGAACACAACATGTGATGGTCAGTTGTCTCGTTACTGGTCAGAAAACTAGTTTATACATTTGTGTTGTTCCTTAGTGTGTGCTCCCACAGCCATTGTACAAGTGTCGGTGTGGGAACTTATCAGAATACGATATGTCGTAAACTACTCGCACTGTTGTCCTGCTACAAATGCCACTGACCTTCTGATTTACCCTACTTTTATTTCATTAATGTCAATAGGGGTTGTTGCGTTTAAAGAAGCGCATGTTTGCACAAAAAGTAATCTTTCTAAGTGTTATTACATTTTGTTTCTTGGCTAACAATACGAGCCCCTGACTACCAACCCATCCTGTGAAAACCGCAGATCAATAGCACTTTCCATTTTTGTGTCTGTCCAAATGTTTATTAGAGCTTCCTGTAAAAATCTGAAGTAAATGGATTAATAACTTTTCGAGATTTTTCATAACAACGTTAAACAACATATCGTCTTTATCTACACTCCTGGAAATTGAAATAAGAACACCGTGAATTCATTGTCCCAGGAAGGGGAAACTTTATTGACACATTCCTGGGGACAGATACATCACATGATCACACTGACAGAACCACAGGCACATAGACACAGGCAACAGAGCATGCACAATGTCGGCACTAGTACAGTGTATATCCACCTTTCGCAGCAATGCAGGCTGCTATTCTCCCATGGAGACGATCGTAGAGATGCTGGATGTAGTCCTGTGGAACGGCTTGCCATGCCATTTCCACCTGGCGCCTCAGTTGGACCAGCGTTCGTGCTGGACGTGCAGACCGCGTGAGACGACGCTTCATCCAGTCCCAAACATGCTCAATGGGGGACAGATCCGGAGATCTTGCTGGCCAGGATAGTTGACTTACACCTTCTAGAGCACGTTGGGTGGCACGGGATACATGCGGACGTGCATTGTCCTGTTGGAACAGCAAGTTCCCTTGCCGGTCTAGGAATGGTAGAACTATGGGTTCGATGACGGTTTGGATGTACCGTGCACTATTCAGTGTCCCCTCGACGATCACCAGTGGTGTACGGCCAGTGTAGGAGATCGCTCCCCACACCATGATGCCGGGTGTTGGCCCTGTGTGCCTCGGTCGTATGCAGTCCTGATTGTGGCGCTCACCTGCACGGCGCCAAACACGCATACGACCATCATTGGCACCAAGGCAGAAGCGACTCTCATCGCTGAAGACGACACGTCTCCATTCGTCCCTCCATTCACGCCTGTCGCGACACCACTGGAGGCGGGCTGCACGATGTTGGGGCGTGAGCGGAAGACGGCCTAACGGTGTGCGGGACCGTAGCCCAGCTTCATGGAGACGGTTGCGAATGGTCCTCGCCGATACCCCAGGAGCAACAGTGTCCCTAATTTGCTGGGAAGTGGCGGTGTGGTCCCCTACGGCACTGCGTAGGATCCTACGGTCTTGGCATGCATCCGTGCGTCGCTGCGGTCCGGTCCCAGGTCGACAGGCACGTGCACCTTCCGCCGACCACCGGCGACAACATCGATGTACTGTGGAGACCTCACGCCCCACGTGTTGAGCAATTCGGCGGTACGTCCACCCGGCCTCCCGCATGCCCACTATACGCCCTCGCTCAAAGTCCGTCAACTGCACATACGGTTCACGTCCACGTTGTCGCGGCATGCTACCAGTGTTAAAGACTGCGATGGAGCTCCGTATGCCACGGCAAACTGGCTGACACTGACGGCGGCGGTGCACAAATGCTGCGCAGCTAGCGCCATTCGACGGCCAACACCGCGGGTCCTGGTGTGTCCGCTGTGCCGTGCGTGTGATCATTGCTTGTACAGCCCTCTCGCAGTGTCCGGAGCAAGTATAGTGGGTCTGACACACCGGTGTCAATGTGTTCTTTTTTCCATTTCCAGGAGTGTAGTAGTACAAATTACTGGAGCGTCTTCATTAAGATTCCATAATTAACTTCAGTTGGTAGAAGAAGAAATGCGTCAACGACGCACTCATAAGCAACTGAATAAGCGGCAGTAACTGGTTGGAGAAACAGCGGATCGAATAATTCGGCGTGTCGCGTGACTGAGATGTCGTCAGGCTCTGTATTGATATACAGATCGTGTGGCATTGGTCGCAGCATGTGGCACCACAGTTCTTACGAGTTCCAGCGACCGTCTCTGGTGGGGACTGAGTTACTATTTCACACAAATTTAATAATTCTTAACTTTGCGTTTGAATACATGCAACTCTCGATAACCTGCGACAAAGTTTAGACATTTATTGTTGGCCCTGCACGGAGCCCAGCGTTCGCGATGTACGGCGGACAAGGCAACTACTGTAACATCACAACTTCGTTGCGGGGTCCGTATTTCTCGTGGGCCCTGTTGCATTACATCTACGTACATATTCCGCGGAGTGTACCCCATATCACTACTAGTCTTACGCGCTGCTTCCGGAGCGGGAAGGCGTGCCGGTCCCCGACACGAATTAAAAAAAAAAAGTGTTAATTCCTAAGGGACCAAACTGCAAGGGCATCGGTCCCTAGACTTACACACTACTTAAACCAATTTATGCTATGAACAACACACACACCCATGCCAGAGGAAGGATTCGAACCTCCGGCGGGAGGGGCCACGCAGTCCGTGCATGGCGCGTCAAACCGCGCGGTCACTGAGAGCGGCCGGCACGAATCCGCCCGTCGGATAATTACTCTGTGGGCCGAACCGCACAATAACCCTGGGTTCGGTGTGGGGCGGCGGTGGGGTGGGTGGATTGCTGTGGGGTTGTGAACCACTGAGGGCTACGGCGGGACGAAGCCTCTCCGTCGTTTCTAGGTCGCCGGTTTAATGCAATACAATACAATACAGTACTACTAGTCATGACCTTTCCTGTTCCATTCGCAAATAGAACGAGGAAAAACCGATTATCTATATGCCTATAGCTGTCGATGGGTTAATCGAGTCGAGCGCATGAGTACATTTAGTCACGGCCAGATCGTGAGAGGCTGGGATATTCCATTTCCGAGGTAGTGCAAGTACGGACTTCTGTCAAGGGTGTACCGTGAGCGAACTGCCACCGGCAAAAACTTACTCCTGCCAAAGGTTGCCGTCGACTATCGCGAATTATAAAAGCGGATAGCTGGGACATTGTGTGAGCATTCATTCCATCCAGAACCACCTCCATAGTGTGGCGCACAGAAGCTAACGCTCAACACGTGTACCTATAGCCCTACATCATATGACATAGGTCTTAGCAAGTTCATAGAATCGCCATCACTGTACATCTTAAGAGTGGAAAAAGACTGATCGCCTGGACTGGTGAGTCGAGGTACATGCCAATGGCAGGTTGCGTGGATGTCGAAAAGCAGGTAATCTTGTGTGGGATGTGCTTAGATGGATTATAAACGGGCTCTCTGATATATTTGTTATCATCTCTCGTTGACGAACGATGCTGAAACATATTGGCTGGTTATGAGCATCCATTTGTTTGCCAACCGCAACCTACAAAATGGTTCAAATGGCTCTGAGCACTATGGGACTTAACATCTGTGGTCATCAGTCCCCTAGAACTTAGAACTACGTAAACCTAACTAACCTAAGGACATCACTCACATCCATGCCCGAGGCAGGATTCGAACCTGCAACCGTAACAGTCCCGCGGTTCCGGACTGAGCGCCTAGAACCCGCAACCTACAAGAAATTTGTATAGTTTGCAAGCCAGTACACTACCCTGCCGCTCCACAACTGTTTCAGAGTGCTATCTACAGGGTGGGACAAATAAAAGTGGCCCAGAAAACAGAGTTCCGGGGTATAAAGAACCACAGCAGGGGAAAGGAAATACAGTACTAACCTGACCACAGCAGATACTGAAAGGGAACACCATTTATCTCTTGGCCCCTTCGGGCCCTGGTCAGCAAGCTGCTGAAGACTGATCGAAGCTCTACTGCTGGAATTACTGCAGTTTCATCCGAAATGTCCTGCTGCAGTTCTTGAAGACTATGAGGATTGTTCCGATTCACCTTAGGCTTGACGACTCCTCACACAAAGTAATCGCACACTGCAGATCAGGTGACCTGGGTGGCCAGCTAGATCCGCGACGAGACTGACATCTGCTAACAACTTTGTCAGGCGTGAAGATCGTGTAAATGTTGTCCAAGGTTCTGTCAACTGTATGAACAGTTGCTCCAGCCTGCTGGAAGTAACTGTAGGTCTTTTCTTCGTCCGTTAATGCTGCTACATAATCACGGCCTACCGCATCCACTCGTCCGGGCCTCTTTCATTTGCCCTACCTTGTACACCCATACTACGCAATACACCTTACGTGTACGGTGGAGGGAATTTCTGGCACCACTGTCTTTTCCTGCCTTGCCTGTTGAATTAACGTTTGGTGCGTGAGAAGCATGATTGTCAGTAAACATCCAAATGGACTCTAATTTCTCTGATTTTCTCATTGTGATGGTTCACGAGGTGTGTTTGCAAGGTAGTAATGTGTTGCCCATCTCTTCTTGACACGTACGCTCTCGGGATTTCAACAGTAACGAATCAGATTCCTTGAGATTCACCCAATGTATCTTTTCTTGATATCTGCATTTCCTACATTTTATTTTATGTGGTCATTCCACTTTACTGCTAGTTGTTTCCAGTGATTTTTTGTCAATAATGTAAACGAACAGTAGTGGATCAGTTTGCCTACTTAAGGGGATCAACTCCCAGCACCTGCAGCAGTCGTCGAACCTGCATCTTCCTCGTATTCTAGTGTTACAACCTTATGTACCTGTACGTAACATCATTGTCTTCAGAAAGGCTAACGGAGTTTTCAGCATTATCCATTACACCATTACTATGTATTGTAAAGAGTAACGACCCTTTAACACTCCTTTGGGATTCCTCGAAATTAACTATACATTTGTTCATTTTGCATGCACCATAAGAGTAAAACAGATGCTATGTGATTCTGTTCTAATAAAGTACGTACAAAATGTTTACTTTCCCTGACATTACAAAATGGTTCAAATGGCTCTGAGCACTATGGGACTTAACTTTTGAGGTCATCAGTCCCCTAGAACTCAGAACTACTTAAACCTAACTAACCTAAGGACATCACACACATCCATGCCCGAGGCAGTATTCGAACCTGCGACCGTAGCGGTCGCGCGGTTGCAGACTGTAGCGCCTAGAACCGCTCGACCATCCCGCCCGGCGCTCACATTACATGTGAGTGAGCAGCACTGTAATGTCAATGTATTTGCTGTGTAAAAGGAACATGATCACATTTTATAAAACGCAGTTTACTTAACTTGCAAATGGCGTTAGTGTCTAGAGGTCTGCGTCGTTTTAATTCTACCTATGAGGCTGGTTGGTGCCATGTTCCGTGGATCATCATGCTCGATAAATCATAATGACGTCAAACGAGTCATTTTAAATTCACATCACATTTGTAAATATGGCTAAACGCCAACACTTATATATGAGTTAGTAATTCCCACCCACCACCTTTTACATGTTACACTAATTGAAATTCTTCTACGGGTTAGAAGCAATTGTCAAGGAGCAACTGTTTCAGTTTGTTTTAAAATTTTGCTTTGCTGTCTGGAAGAGGAGAAGTAGATCAATGTTTAATGTCCCGTCGACAACGGGGTCATTAGAGACGGGGCACAAGCTCGGGTTAGGGGAGGATGGAGAAGGATAGCAGTAGTGTCCTATCGAAGGAACCATCCTGGGCTTTGCATTAAACGGTTCAGGGAAATCACAGAGAACCTAAATTGGAATGCGAGTCCAGTGTGCTACCCACTGCGCTATCCCACTCGGTGCTTTGCTGTCTGTCAGACAGCTAGGGCTACGAGAAGCTGGATGTTCGTACTGCGATATTGCAGAAAGACTTGGCAGTATTGTAACCATAGTACATGATTTCTGCCAGCGGTGGTCGCTTTAGCGTGCGGTCGCAAGAAGCCCGGGCTCCGGACAGCCACTTGCACTCCCGAAAGGGAAGGCCATCGTGTCCGGCGTATGGCTCTGGTGCGTTGTCCTGCATCTGCAGCAGTAACCTGAGCAGCAGTTGGCACCACAGTGACGCAACGAACTGTTGAAATTAAGTTACTTCAAGGACAGCCCTGAGCCAGACGCCCTGTAGCATGCTTGTGGTGCCAAACCACCGCCGATTGCGACTTCATTGGTGTGAAGCGAGAGCGAATTGGAGGTCAGGATGGTGGTCTGTTGTGTTTTTCGATAAAAGCTGGTTCTGCCTCAGTGCCAGTGACGGCCGTGTGTTGGTTTGAAGGAGGCCCGTTGAGCGCCTGCAACCGACCTGTCTGCATGCTAGACACAATGGACCTACACCTCGAGTTATGGCCACGGATGCTGTTTCCTATGACAGCGCCCTGAATTTAAAATTTTACATCAGTCTGGTGGTTCGACCTGTTGTGCTGCCATTCATGAACAGCATTCTAGGGTTTGTTTTCCAGCAAGATAACGGTCGCCCACATAGCGTTGTTGTAATCCTACATGCTCTACAGAGTGCTGAAATGTTGCGTTAGCCTACCCTATCAGCAGAACTGCCTCCAATTGAGCACACACAGGACATCATTGGAAGACAACTCCAGCGTCATCCACAAACAGCATAAACTGCCCATATATTAACCAAGCAAGTGCAACATGCAGGGAACTCCATCCCCCAAACTGAGATCTAACAGCTGTACAACACGGCGCATTCACGTTTGCATGCTTGTACTCCACGTTCTGGCGGTTTCACCAGTTATTAATGTGTCATCATTTCACATTTGCAATGGCTTATCTCGCACGTACATTAACCTGTGATTTTGCAATGTTAATCGTTTAAATATGTTACCTAGACAAATGCCTTCCCAAAAATGTCATTTCCCTGCATTAATTATTTTTGGTGTTGCGATTTTTTTTTCCCGTCAGTGTACCTGAGAACAGTTTCATTGTCTTTCTAAAACTCACACCTCCACAGTGTTTCCATGATGTCAACGCTTCCAACAGTAAAATGAATCTGACATAGTTGGCGCCAATCAAGGGTAATATAAACCATGCTTAGTGCTCTCAAACCTTTCAGAATGTTCTATGAGCCAAACCACTGTTTATGTAATGTCTGCTTTTAGACCTTAATTCAGGTTTCATTTGTTAGATATTTTTCATAAGTATTAATTCCTTTGAGGATATTTGAAAATAACAGTTTTTAAGTTATTGAAAATATGCTTAAAGCTGTTAACTTAAGGTTATAATGAAACAGTGTTTGAGAATTGATAATATCGCGATAAAAATATAAATAATAATTTATGTTTTGTCATAATTATGTTCTAAAATAATGATAAATTATATAGTTTGTTTTATTAGCATTTGCTGTCATTTATTTGAAAAGTAATCTCCATAGTATAATCCCAGTATATTAAAATATTGATATATAAACGAAAAATCATATTTGTGTCAAATTTGCTCTCGAAGGCTAAGAAACTTTGTGAACATCCGCAGTCATGGATTACATAATTTATAAATCAAAAATAGTCTCAAATCTGGCCAGAATTTAGATGGTATCAGAAAATTCTGTAACCGAGAAAAGTTCCATCATGTCTTGATTTCTTCAAGTGTGCAGCCTATTACACTATATGTATTTGTCATTGTTGTTGTTGTGGTCTTCAGTCCTGAGACTGGTTTGATGCAGCTCTCCATGCTACTCTATCCTGTGCAAGCTTCTTCATCTCCCAGTACCTACTGCAACCTACATCCTTCTGAATCTGCTTAGTGTATTCATCTCTTGGTCTCCCTCTACGATTTTTACCCTCCACGCTGCCCTCCAATACTAAACTTGTGATCCCTTGATGCCTCAGAACATGTCCTACCAACCAATCCCTTCTTCTAGTCAAGTTGTGCCACAAACTTCTCTTCTCCCCAATCCTATTCAATACTTCCTCATTAGTTATGTGATCTACCCATCTAATCTTCAGCATTCTTCTGTAGCACCACATTTCGAAAGCTTCTATTCTCTTCTTGTCCAAACTATTTATCGTCCATGTTTCACTTCCATACATGGCTACACTCCATACAAATACTTTCAGAAACGACTTCCTGACACTTAAACCTATACTCGATGTTAACAAATTTCTCTTCTTCAGAAATGCTTTCCTTGCCATTGCCAGTCTACATTTTATATCCTCTCTACTTTGACCATCATCAGTTATTTTGCTCCCCAAATAGCAGAATGCCTTTACTGCTTTAAGTGTCCCATTTCCTAATCTAATTCCCTCAGCATCACCCAACTTAATTTGACTACATTCCATTATCCTTGTTTTGCTTTTGTTGATGTTCATCTTATATCCTCCTTTCAAGACACTATCCATTCCGTTCAAATGCTCTTCCAAGTCCTTTGCTGTCTCTGACAGAATTACAATGTCATCAGCGAACCTCAAAGTTTTTATTTCTTCTCCATCGATTTTAATACCTAGTCCAAATTTTTCTTTGGTTTCCTTCACTGCTTGCTCAATATAGAGATTGAATAACATCAGGGAGAGGCTACAGCCCTGTCTCACTCCCTTCCCAACCACTGCTTCCCTTTCATGTCCCTCGACTCTTATAACTGCCATCTGGTTTCTGTACAAATTGTAAATAGCTTTTCACTCCCTGTATTTTACCCCTGCCACCTTCAGAATTTGAAAGAGAGTATTCCAGTCAACATCGTCAAAAGCTTTCTCGAAGTCTACAAATGCTAGGAACATATGGTCAGTATTGCCTCACGTGTTCCGAAATTTCTACAGAATCCAAACTGATCTACCCCGAGGTCGGCTTCTACCAGTTTTTCCATTCGTCTGTATAGAATTCGTGTTAGTATATTGCAGCCGTGACTTATTAAACTGATAGTTCGGTAATTTTCACATCTGTCAACTCCTGCTTTCTTTGGGATTGGAATTATTATATTCTTCTTGAAGTCTGAGGGTATTTTGCCTGTCTCAAACATCTTGCTCACCAGATGGTAGAGTTTTGTCAGGACTGGCTCTCCCAAGGCTGTCAGTAGTTCTAATGGAATGTTGTCTACTCCTGGATCTTTGTTGCGACTCAGGTCTTTCAGTGCTCTGTCAAACTCTTCACGCAGAATCATATCTCCCATTTCATCTTCATCTACATCCTCTTCCATTTCCATAATATTGCCCTCAAGTATTTCGCCCTTGTATAGACCCTCTATATACTCCTTCCAACTTTCTGCTTTCCCTTCTTTGCTTAGAACTGGGTTTCCATCTGAGCTCTTGATATTCATACAAGTGGTTCTCTTTTCTCCAAAGGTCTCTTTAATTTTCCTGTAGGCAGTATCTATCTTACCCCTAGTGAGATAAGCCTCTACATCCTTACATTTGCCCTCTAGCAACCCCTGCTTAGCCATTTTGCACTTCCTGCCGATCTCATTTTTGAGACGTTTGTATTCCTTTTTGCCTGCTTCATTTACAGCATTTTTATATTTTCTCCTTTCATCAATTAAATTCAGTATTTCTTCTGTTACCCAGGGATTTCTACTAGCCCTCGTCTTTTTACCTACTTGATCCTCTGCTGCCTTCACCACTTCATCCCTCAAAGCTACCCATTCTTCTTCTACTGTATTTCGTTCCCACATTCTTGCCAATTGTTCCCTTATGCTCTCCCTGAAACTCTGTACAACCTCTGGTTTAGTCAGTTTCTCCACGTCCCATCTCCTTAAATTCCCACCTTTTTGAACTTTCTTCAGTTTTAATCTACAGTTCATAACCAATAGGTTGTGGTCAGAGTCCACTTCTGCTCCTGGAAATGTCTTACAATTTAAAATCTGGTTCCTAAATCTCTGTCTTACCATTATATAATCTATCTGAAACCTATCAGTATCTCCAGGCTTCTTCCATGTATACAACCTTCTTTTATGATTCTTGAACCAAGTGTTAACTATGATTAGGTGCTGCTCTGTGCAAAATTCCACCAGGCGGCTTCCTCTTTCGTTTCTTACCCCAAATCCATATCCACCTACTATGTTTCCTTCTCTCCCTTTTCCTACTCTCGAATTCCAGTCACCCATGACTATTAAATTTTCGTCTCCCTTCACTATCTGAATAATTTCTTTTATTTCATCACACATTTCTTCAATTTCTTCATCATCTGCAGAGCTAGTAGGCATATAAACTTGTACTACTGTAGTAGGCGTGGGCTTCATATCTATCTTGGCCACAATAATGCGTTCACTATGCTGTTTGTAGTAGCTTACCCGCATTCCTATTTTCCTATTCATTATTAAACCTACTCCTGCATTACCCCTATTTGATTTTGTGTTTATAACCCTGTAGTCACCTGACCAGAAGTCTTGTTCCTCCTGCCACCGAACTTCACTAATTCCCACTATATCCAACTTTAACCTATCCATTTCCCTTTTTAAATTTTCTAACCTACCTGCCCGATTAAGGGATCTGACATTCCACGCTCCGATCCGTAGAACGCCAGTTTTCTTTCTCCTGATAATGACATCCTCTTGAGTAGTCTCTGCCCGGAGATCCGAATGGGGGACTATTTTACCTCCGGAATGTTTTACCCAAGAGGACGCCATCATCATTTAACCATACAGTAAAGCTGCATGCCCTCGGGAAAAATTACGGCCGTAGTTTCTCCTTGCTTTCAGCCATTCGCAGTACCAGCACAGCAAGGCTGTTTTGGTTAGTGTTACAAGGCCAGATCAGTCAATCATCCAGACTGTTGCCCCTGGAACTACTGAAAAGGCTGCTGCCCCTCTTCAGGAACCACACGTTTGTCTGGCCTCTCAACAGATACCCCTCCGTTGTGGTTGATCCTACGGTACTGCTATCTGTATCACTGAGGCACACAAGCCTCCCCACCAACGGCAAGGTCCATGGTTCATGGGGGGGGGGGGAGGGGGTATTTGTCATATCAGATTCAAATATAGTAAAATGTGTTCCTCCTCTTCTAGTGAAATTTGCTAACCTTTGAATGCCACAAATGAAATTTAATAGTTCTTCTGTACCATAAAGTCTATGTTGTGATGACATGACTCTTTAAATGCATAGTAGCTGATAATAAAGTGGGACCAATATCTGACACTGTTGTTTATATATGCCTTGCTAATTAATAACAGATCTTGAAAATAGAATATTATGGATATAATAATACAAGATGCCTAGTTACATTGTGGTTTGAAATCCGCACTATGTGATCCTCGGTAACTGCCTGTATACACAACAAGAACAAATACAGAACAGAGAAGAGGCATGTCTGCAATTGACTAATACAAATGAAATTATCGTTCTCTGCATAATAAAATATTGTGAAGTGAAACTAGCCATTTGCCAAGCTTTAGTAAACATAATTTTATGGCACAGATCTTAAGGCTGTAGTGCACTTTATCTCATTCACTGCTGATTGTTTTATTTATTTATCTGCCTTGTAATTGCTAATACACAATTTCTGTAATATCTACTTTTATGCAAAATTTTTGATTCCCTATACTAAGTAAACATAATGAACCAGGTATCCACGTATCCACACACAAACACACACACACACACACACACACACACACACACACACACACACACACACACACACTTAGCTTATGTAACTTTTAAGCATGAAAAGAATTTCTAGGATGTGGAATGAAACAACAGAAAAAATTGTTTATTCAGGGAATATAGTTTCACCTTATAATTTTTCTCTTGGCTTTTCCAAAAGATGAAGCATATGTGAAAAGTTCAGCATTTATTTATTGTTACACATATTTGTTCATGACATGTCTGAGAATCAAAGTTATGTTCAAAATTTGTTAGTCTTCACTTTTTGTGCCACACACCACATGAAGATAATGTTATCTTTACATCTTTCTAGCTTCTACCTACGAAGATCAAACAACAGTAATAGATGGATAGTGTTCCTTGAAGGTATGTAAACTGTGAGGGTAAGCATGCTAATACAACCACAAACATTAGATATCTCATTTCACTTATATGTTAAAAATGCTTTGGTAGCAATTGACATTTATCTTCATCGTCAAAATCCTCCAATTGAATGTACAGAGCCTCAAGTGTTGCATTTACATGTAACTATTATGTAGCAACCCCTTTATGTGGAATCTAGAGGTAACCTTCTCAGCCATCCAAAATCCCAAATCCCCATTTGGGTCAGGCTCATTAATGATAGGTTCGTGATATGGACGTAGGGCCGAAACACCTTATCCTCATTTCTCCATTTCCTCAGCAGCTTCTTCACCATCTGGTTCACCTGGCCCTCCTCAGCCACCTTCCTGATTGTTAACTTTTATCTCTATAGCTCAATGAAGTAGATCATAAATACACTCTAAGACAAAAAAAAGTCAACAAAAGATGCACCATGAAGGTATCATCCGAATGGGACAGAAATCAGTAGATGTGACGTACATGTATAGACAAAAAAATGATTACTGTTTCAGAAAAATTGAATGATTTATTTAACAGAAAGAGCTTCACAAATTGAGCAAGCCACTAACGTGTTGGCTCACCTCTGGCCCTTATGCAAGCAGTTACTCAGCTCGACATTGATCGACAGAGTTTTTGGATATCCTCCTGTGGGGTATCATGCCAAATTCTGTCCAATTGGCATGTTAGATTGTCAAAATCATGATCTGGTTGGAGATCCTTGCCCATAATGCTCCAAACATTACTAGTTGGGGTCTGGCAACCTTGCTGACCAAGGTAGGGTTTGTCAGGCACAAATACAAGCAGTAGAAATTCTCATTGTGAGTAGGTGGGCATTATCTTGCTGAAATGTAAGCCCAGGGTAGCTTGCTGTGAATGTCGACAAAACGGGCATAGAATATTGTCAGTGTACCAGTGCGCTATAAGAGTGCTGCAGATGGCAATCAAAGGAGTCCTGCTATAAATGAAATCACACTCCAGATCATCAGTCCTGGTTATCAGGCCATATGACAGGAGACAGCCATGCTGCTATCCCACTGCTGTCCGTGGTGCCTTTATTGGTCATTGAGGCTCAGTTTAAAGTGGGACTCATCACTGAAGACAATTTTACTCCAGTCACTGAGCTCCATGCTGAATGTGTCCATCAGCACTGCAAATGGGCTTATTAGTGTACAGAGGTCAATGGTAGTTCCCACAATGGGTGCTGTGAGATTTGTCCCCCTTTTGTGGGCCACCTATAAATGGTCCTTTTGGTCTATGAAATACCAGTTGCACATCAGATCAATGATATTGATGAATCCAAGTTCTGGGTGCCTCTCTCACGATTGCTAAGTCCTCATGTTCTCTCACGATTGCTAAGTCCTCATGTTCTGGCATCTCTGTAGGTTGACCACTTCCTTCTTGATGCTGTGTTTATTTATGGTTCACCCATTCCCACCACCACTGTTGAATAGTGGCATAGCTCCTGATCAAATGTTGAGCTATTCACATATTACTCCAGTTGGCTTCTTTGAGCACAACTACACATCATCTCTGAAATGTGGGCACTTATGTATATTGTTCACGCACCCATTGGTGAGGCATAGTTACTGTCCAACTGAGTACACAGAATGAAATTCACAAAGATTTTATGCACTGGAATCACCATGTCCACTGTTTACTAGCCTTGCCAGTTGTGTGATGAAATTGTACTGCTGCATCACACATTCATCCATCAGCTACAACAGTTTACAGTTTTGCATTTTCTGTCAATACCTGTATGAATATCAATTTGTGACCAATTTGAATAACTCCTTTGTGGTGCATAAAAGTTTTGGTCTAAGTGTGTATTATCATACATTGTACAATTTTAATCTTAGTGAGCTAGTCTTAACAATCAATTTGCAGCTTTAATCTTAAACAGCTTGCCACCATACTGAGATACATACAACATCTTACTTCCAGAAAATGTAATTCTATAATATTTCTTTAATATTTCTGTGATACATCACAGTTGATCAATACCAGTAACTGTATCCACTAAGCTGCAGATAGATATAAGTAAACTCCATGACCCTTCTGTTATGCTACAGTCAGTGATTCATAATTTCATAATTTGTAAATATTGTGAGTGTGTGTGTGTATGAGAGAGAGAGAGAGAGAGAGAAAGGGGGGGGGGGGGAGGGGAATGTGAAGGGAGAGAGAGAGTGTTCAATGTGCTCAACAGTAAAGTTATTAGTTCTCTTCCTAAAATAGTTTGAGACAAATATGGTTAAAACAGGTAAAATTCGCCAACTCAGTCATATCTAGTCATGCAGAATGTGAAAGTGTCAAATTTTCCAATATTAAAACGTCATGTTAAAATCATAATTGATGTATTAAATTAAGGGCAAATTAAAAATTCAAGAGAGTGTGGCTTGCTGAACACTTAAAAATCATCTGGTTATGTGCCATCCATACTGATAAACAGTTTAGTAAGCAGATCAGACAATTGAAGGTCACAATATTTGTCCCATAGTCTGATACAATAAAAGTCAGATGAGATAATGAACCACTCTCTGCCCCCTTGTTTGAACATAACAAATGTGACATATTGAAAGATGTACTGCACTCGCATGTGCTCAGTGGGATTTAAGGTGGGCGAATAGGCAGGGTAGTCCACTCGTCAAACATCATCTTGTTCCAAGAGTTCCTCCACCTGCGTTGTTCAATATGGTCACACATTGTCATCCATAACAATGAAGACAGGGCCTAAAGCACCCCTGAATATACCCGTGTAGGGAAGGAGCACAGTGTCACAATAACGTTAGCTGGTGAGTTTATCATATTCAAAGGTTTTGACACCAGTACACCCACACAAAGTTATGCCCCCCCCACACACACACGCACACTGTAACACCTATATCACTAAACCGATCATGTTTGGTAATGTTCCTGGGTACATTATGTGTTTCCACCTCACAATATAAGGATACATCCAGAAACACTACTGAGACTGATTCTACTGTCATCCCAGAAGAGCACATGACCCCACTCCTCCTTGGTCCAGTCCCTGCGTTCTCGGCACCATCTCAAATGGTGCCACGAATGTGCAGATGTCAGTGGAACACAACACACTGGACATTAGGCAAGGGGCCACACGCAGTGCAGTTGCCATGGTATTGTGGAGCATGAAAGTGTGTACCTTGTAGTCCTGTTAAATGTGGTTGCAATTGCACCTGCTATTTTATAGGGGTCCCTTCTTGCCTGTTGCACAATGTAACGAACATCTGCTGCTGTAGTTGACTGTGGTTGACCAACTCTACTTCTTTGGGCAGCAGTGCCTGTGATTCAGAATGCTCTACATGCATGTCAAACAATGCTGTGAAAAATAGCAAATTCCTGGGCTACACTCATCACATTTCATCCTTCTTCCAGCTTCGAGGTCATTTTTCTCCATGCCAAGTCATCCAGATGTCAGATCCAAGCTGTCAGAGTAGTATTCATAACAAAATGCTGTGGCATTTTCTGGTTGACATCTGGTTGCGATTTGGGGACTTCGCTCCTTAAGTACAGCTGCTGTAGGTGGTCTGCAGGGTTTTCCACAAATACTTTGGGTGGTGTTCCATCCTTTAACTGAGCTTGTGAAATGATTTAATGAGTACAGGAATTCTTGCCCCAGTCTCATCTTACTCCCTTGAATAATATAGCAGCTATTGTCTCTAGTCACCTGAAAGGCTGTGAAGTCTCTTCTGTTGATAAATAAGCGAACACAAAGCAACCCACATTACGATTATTGCAGAGTATTACTTATCAGTCTGACAGTGCACAGGAGGTCTTAGCATATGGCCCAAAGAATTTGAGCTGGCTGCATCAATGACTTGGTGCATCATTGTCTTAAAGTGAATCACCCATTCCTTGACACACTCTTGTTTTCAGACTCAGCCAATTGCCTGTACTGCATCCAGTTAGCCGTCCTGAGCATCCACTTTGTTGTCTTACTTTCAAGCACTGTTTGATCCAGCAGATGTATCTAAGGGGAAGTAGTCACTAGAGTGCAAATCCCTGACCACTTTCCACTGAGCACTGTTGGTGATGGTAAGATAGAATAGCAAGGGACAAATGATAGAGAATGACCACATAGCACAGCTGATTCATATGATTATGATGTGACCCACAAGGTGCATGTGGCTTATGAGAATATACAATAATTGTGCTATGCCATTTCGCATTTTTTTCAGAGTGACCCAATACATGGAAGTGAGATTGTAAAGCGTAACCTTTATAAGATTATTTTATTCATCCAGTTTTGTTTCAGGTGTCTGATATTATTCACCAGATCTCACTTACACTTCACTTCACAAGTACCTTATCCAAAATTTAAACTTTACTTTGCTCTGTTTTTATGATGGGCTATGTCATTCCCTGCAGTTCGAAATACTACTTCGTGTTCTGTTCAATAAGATAAGTACTCCAGTAATAAAAATGCGGAATGCAGGGTTTTCAACTGTGTTGTTTCAGTCTTCCACATTCCTATGAACCACTCATATTTGTCTCCAATAACCCTCTCCATATCTACCTGGATATCCAGAACTTCTAATCTTTGTACACTCCTGGAAATTGAAATAAGAACACCGTGAATTCATTGTCCCAGGAAGGGGAAACTTTATTGACACATTCCTGGGGTCAGATACATGCGGACGTGCATTGTCCTGTTGGAACAGCAAGTTCCCTTGCCGGTCTAGGAATGGTAGAACGATGGGTTCAATGACGGTTTGGATGTACCGTGCACTATTCAGTGTCCCCTCGATGATCACCAGTGGTGTACGGCCAGTGTAGGAGATCGCTCCCCACACCATGATGCCGGGTGTTGGCCCTGTGTGCCTCGGTCGTATGCAGTCCTGATTGTGGCGCTCACCTGCACGGCGCCAAACACGCATACGACCATCATTGGCACCAAGGCAGAAGCGACTCTCATCGCTGAAGACGACACGTCTCCATTCGTCCCTCCATTCACGCCTGTCGCGACACCACTGGAGGCGGGCTGCACAATGTTGGGGCGTGAGCGGAAGACGGCCTAACGGTGTGCGAGACCGTAGCCCAGCTTCATGGAGACGGTTGCGAATGGTCCTCGCCGATACCCCAGGAGCAACAGTGTCCCTAATTTGCTGGGAAGTGGCGGTGTGGTCCCCTACGGCACTGCGTAGGATCCTACGGTCTTGGCATGCATCCGTGCGTCGCTGCGGTCCGGTCCCAGGTCGACAGGCACGTGCACCTTCCGCCGACCACTGGCGACAACATCGATGTACTGTGGAGACCTCATGCCCCACGTGTTGAGCAATTCGGCGGTACGTCCACCCGGCCTCCCGCATGCCCACTATACGCCCTCGCTCAAACTCCGTCAACTGCACATACGGTTAACGTCCACGCTGTCGCAGCATGCTACCAGTGTTAAAGACTGCGATGGAGCTCCGTATGCCACAGCAAACTGGCTGACACTGACGGCGACGGTGCACAAATGCTGCGCAGCTAGCGCCATTCGACGGCCAACACCGCAGTTCCTGGTGTGTCCGCTGTGCCGTGCGTGTGATCATTGCTTGTACAGCCCTCTCGCAGTGTCCGGAGCAAGTATGGTGGGTCTGACACACCGGTGTCAATGTGTTCTTTTTTCCATTTCCAGGAGTGTATTTCATAGATATTCACTTAGATTAGTGTGCAAAAATTAAACTAATTACTTATATCATTTTACTACTCTTAGCATCACTAAACTTTGGCATACATTTCCAGTTTCTGCATCATTTTGCTTGCATCCTCTGATGCACCTATTATCTGTATCACAGCAGAAATATCTGCAGGAAACCTGGAACATATAGTCTCTTCTGACAATATACCACTCTTGTTGCACAATTGTCTTAGTGTGGGATGACATGTGTAACCTATTTTCTAAAGTCCCTACATACAACAAAAACACAGACAAATGTAACAACCCTCACAAAATTGCAAAAGTACTGTCATGTGATTGCTGCCACTGCAGGAAGAGGTCAGCATAGTGTTCTTGGTCCACTCTTACATTGCATTCAGTGAATTCACATGAAGGTGTAGGTTTGTCAAGTCTTCATCAAGTCTGGAGGGAAGGCCTGTTCCAAGGAATGCTATTGAGAAAATTTAGAGAATTGGCATTTGAAGTTGACAGCCATCAACATACATTTTGTGTAAGGACCAAAAAGATAAGAGAAATTAGGGGTTGTATGGAGGCATAAATACTGTCATTTTTGCGTCACTCTATTTGCAGGCAGAAAAGGAAAGCAAATTAGCAGTGGTACAAGGTACCCTGCACAACACATCATACAGTGGCTTGCAGATTGTGTAGATGTAGAAATTTTGTCAGTGCGACTATGATTCACCCTTGATATGCAATCAGCAGTACTTGCTACAACCATAACATAACAAATTCATGCAACATTCCTCATGTCATGAGCATATAATTATCAGCTCTTACCCCATAATAAACAACTACACCTTAATGAGTCCAATACTGCCTCTGTTATGCCTGAAATAACCATTACTGATGTGACTGCCCTGACTGCACTTTTTCTTCAACAGTAGCTTAAAACAGGCATAAGTTCAATGCCCTGCTCAACACTAGATTGCTTAAAGTCACCATTATGGCAACCATATCAAGTCACATATAGTTATAACAAAACATTGCACCTCCTATGCTCTTTCTGCTCCTTACCTAGTGCCTGCATAAACACACAAGACAATAGGAGAAACATAGAAACTGCAGCTCAGAAGTGACAAATAGAACTGAGGATTATTTGGGGATATTGTTTTTGTCACACCAATGTGCACCACAGGGCAGTGGACACCCTGACAATATGTTTCAAAAACTTAAATCTCCTATTTTTTGATTTCCTAACACAGTAACCTAAATTGTATTAACAACCATCCAATGTTGTTGATTAAACCACAGAAGTCATAACTACATTCCCCAGATACCAGTAGTATATGAGATAGAATGGGAAAGGAAGAAGATCTGAAGTATGCCATTGAGTGGAAGATCCTCTAGGAATTCTACATTTCCAGCTTCAATTAGGGTTTCTGGTCTATAGTATATTCTTAGGCTCAAGCACTACCCTATATCCAGGGAAGCAAACCTATATATTTTCTCATGTGGTTTATCAACCACCTTTGAAGGCCTAAGATAAATCATCTGGAGCTTTCTTTTATTTTTGCATTTATTCATTTGAACCTCTTTATAAATGAAAATACACATGACACCTGTGTAATATTCTACAGTATTTACTATTACTAGTCTCTTGCCTGTGGCTTCACCCACATATGCATTCAACACATATATTGAACACACCTCCTCCTTCCTTCCTCTGTGTCCATCTCTTCCTTCCTATGTCTGTCCACCTCATCCTCCCAGCCCCACCTGTCTGTCTCCTCCTCCACACTCTCTCTGTGTCTTCATTTCCTCCTCCGCCCCCCCCCCCCCCCCCAACCCTCCTCCTTTGACCATTTCCTCCATGCTCTTGTGATGTTCGACTTGCTTGTGGTTTTATTGTTGCACTCAGTCTTATAGCATCTTGGAGTCTCATATCTTATTGAACTGAAGTACTGAGAAATGATAACCAGCAGGAGAGTTGCAAATGATGTAGACTGTACATGAAATATGTTTTAAATGTGTTTTAACCCAATATATTTTCACTGTATCAAAGTTGGTGGCCAGATCCAGTTTCACAGTTCACAGTGTACACTGGTAAATGAAAGTGCATCTCCTTTGTTATAATCTGGTCAATCTCATCATCTAACTACCCAACAATGACATAGATTTACTGAAAGTTCACTGTGACAGCATAAATGTATACTGGCAGAAAAATGATTAACACAGTGCACATGGAATAGTTAGCAACATGCTCACATATTTCACAACACCGTCTCATAAATACCATTAATGGAACATTAGCATTCTGATGTCACAAGTTTACAGTTTCACATAAAGCATTCAGGAAAAATGTCAGTAAACAGTTTGATATACATTGTAAATTACTCATTGTGCATATTATATTGAAGCACAGACAGTCACTTTAACCAACACAGAAATGCAAGCATTAGGACAGTAATACACAGATTTTCATGCAGTTTGACATATTGGTGTTATCTGAGAAATGCTGTCATACATTTTCATACAAACTGACATATATATTTTATCTGTGTACCAGTCTAACACGATCTGTCATAGAGATAATAGTGGTACCCAGGTGGGACATGGACTGCTTATTTTGGGAGGGGTTGACTAAGGACAGGCATGAGCACATGATGTGAATTCTGAAACTTACATAATACTTTGAAATTTGGTTAGGTTGGTTTTAGCTGTTCTGCATGGACTCTAAGACTTTATTGTTGTTTGGTTCATGTACAATATTTCAGATGAGTAATTTACAAAAGTACATGGTACATTATTATTATGCTCTTCTTTTAATCTCCTGTGGACAAGTATGGCACCATCTCGAAATAAATATTTTATGATTATAAATTATATGAAATCTTAATTACTGACTGGATTAAGTAGTGAAAGGTGTTGTCTGACTTGGAAAAATTACGACAACAAAAACATATTGTCAATATTTAGGATCTTACAGTCATTAAAACAAAATAGGTGATTGAAATTTGGAGGGTCTGTATGTTTTGTGTCAGAAATTTTGTAAGTTAATTACTTTTAGATGATTCCAAATACATCCTCAAAAAATTGGGAATGCCTACTTTTGAATGAGTGTTAAGAATAATTCTTCAGCTGCTGAGTAGCTCACCAAGTTACTCCATTACATGACATCGTCATAACTTTAATTGTCTGTATCCTTTAATTTTCAATGTTTTCAGTAAAACTAATGGCATTACTTACATTAGGAACATAAATATAAACAGCTGAGATATTAGTTCAAATGAGAGTCTGCATATATAACTATTTTACCCATTCCTGTTCAGATGACATACTATGTGTGCATCTGCATTATATATAGCATGAAAAAGCGAAAAAATTTTAATATTCTTGGGAGCAGAAAACATGACACATAGTCTAATCCCCAGCTCTCTCTCTCTCTCTCTCTCTCTCTCTCTCTCTCTCTCTCTCTCTCTCTCTCTCTCTCTCTCTCCCCCTCTCTCTCTCCCTCCCTCTCCCTCTCCCTCTCCTCTTCCTCCCTTCTCCCTCTGACTATATCCTCCTCCCTCTCTCCCTTTTCATCTCTGACTCTCCCTCTTCTCTTTCTACCTACCATAACCCTTCTATACCTTCCACCTGCCTCATGCATCTCCCCCTTTTCATTTCTCTCTGCTCAGTTGCTCCTCTCCCTCACTTTGTCGATTCTAGTCTCCAACCATCTCAGCCTGTCCCCAGTCACACTCACTGGCACATGTATCCCTGTGATACAGTTCAATAAAGATTGCCAATTCTACTTCCAAAACATTCCTGTCATCCAGGGAAAGCTATGCATTGGAGGCTTGAAAATCGTTTATTTGCCCCTGATATACAGGCCACAATGCAAAGCATTTTTGTGAAAGGAGGTTGACACTACTCCAATACATCAATCATGTCGGAGGCCACAAAATCCATTTTTGCCCCTGACATGTAGGCTGCCCCCCAAAGTGAGTTGAATTGGCAAGTTGATGCTGTTCCCACATGTGTTTGTCATTAGGGGAGCCTGTAGATTAGATTAGATTAGATTAATACTTGTTCCATAGATCATGAATGCGACACTTCATAATGATGTCGAACATGTTGGCTAATAAAAGATGTCTGTACAAGATATTGCATTACACAAAATATTGCATGACACTAATGCTTAACGTTTTTTTTTCTTTTTTTTTTTTTTTTTTTTTTTTTTTTTTTTTTTTTTTTTTTTTTTTTTTTGCCCACCTTAATTTATATCTAAAAATTCAGCCAATGAGTAGAAGGAGTTGTCATCTAGAAATTCTTTTAACTTATTTTTAAATGTTAGTTGGCTATCTGTCAGGCTTTTGATGCTGTTTGGTAGGCGACCAAAGACTTTTGTGGCAGCATAATTTACCCCTTTCTGTGCCAAAGTCAGATTTAACCCTGTATAGTGAAGATCATCCTTTCTCCTGGTGTTATAGCTATGCACACTGCTATTACTTTTGAACTGGGCTGGATTATTAACAACAAATTTCATAAGTTAATATATATACTGTGAGGTTACTGTGAGGATCCCTAGATCCTTAAATAGATGTCTGCAGGATGACCGTGGGTGGGCTCCAGCAATTATTCTGATTACACATTTTTGAGCAATGAATACTTTTCTACTCAACAATGAATTACCCCAGAATATGATGCCATACAAAAGCAGTGAATGAAAGTAGGCATATTAAGCTAATTTACTGAGATTCTTATCACCAAAATTTGCAATAACCCTAATAGCATACGTAGCTGAACTCAGACTTTTCAGCAGACCATCAATGTGTTGCTTCCAGTTTAACCTCTCATCAATGGACACACCTAAAAATTTTGAAAATTCTACCTTAGCTACAGACTTCTGTTCAAAGTCTATATTTATTACTGGAGTTGTGCCATTTACTGTACGGAACTGTATATACTGTGTTTTATCAAAATTTAAAGAGAGTCCGTTTGCTGAGAACCACTTAATAATTTTGTGAAAAACATCATTTACAATTACATCACTTAGTTCTTGGTTTTTGGATGTTATTACTATACTTGTATCATCGGCAAAAAGAACTAACTTTGCATCTTCATCAATGTGGAATGGTAAGTCATTAATGTATATCAAGAACAGTAAAGGACCTAAGACCGAACCCTGTGGGACCCCGTACTTGATAGCCCCCCCAGTTTGAGGAATCAGCTGTTGTTTTAACATTACATGAACCACTTATTTCAACTTTCTGCATTCTTCCAGTTAAGTATGAATTAAACCATTTGTGCACTGCCCCCCTCAAACCATAATGATTTAGCTTATCTAAAAGAATTCCATGATTTACACAATCAAAGGCCTTTGAGAGATCACAAAAAATACCAATAGGTGATGTCCGGTTATTCAGAGCATTTAATATTTGATCAGTGAAAGCGTATATAGCATTTTCTGTTGAAAAGCCTTTCTGAAAACCAAACTGACATTTTGTTAGTACTTTATTTTTACAAATATGGGTGGTTACTCTTGAATACATTACTTTTTCAAAAATTTTTGATAGAGCTGTCAGAAGAGAGATTGGGTGGTAGTTGTTTACATCTGACATATCCCCCTTTTTATGCAATGGTTTTACAATGGCATATTTCAGTCTATCGGGGAAAACACGCTGCTCCAAAGAGCTATTATATATGTGGCTGAGAATCCTACTTATCTGTGGGGAACAAGCTTTAAGTACCTTGCTGGAAATGCCATCAATTCCGTAAGAGCTTTTACTTTTCAGTGAGTTTATTATTTTACTGATTTCAGAGGGAGAGGTTGGTGGAATTACAGTTGTTTCAAAGTGCACAGGTATGGCCTCTTCTATTAGTAGCCTTGCCTCTTCTAGTGAAGATCTAGATCCTATTTTCTCCACAACATTTAAAAAATGATTATTGAAAATATTTTCAGTTTCTGATTGTTTGTTAGTACACTTGTCATTTAGTTTTATGGCTCTAAAGTCTTCCTGTGCTCTTGGTTACCCTGTTTCCCTTTCAATAATATTCCAAATTGCTTTAATTTTATTATCAGTGTTACTGATCTCAGACATGATACACATGCTTCTGGACTTTTTAATAACTTTTATTAGTACCGCACAATAGTTTTTATAATATTGAACAATTTCGGGGTCAGTACTCCCTCTTGCTGTTAGATACAGTTCTCTTTTACGGTTGCAAGATATTCTTATTCCTTTAGTTAGCCATGGTTTTTTATATGTTTTCTTGGAATTATGCTTAACTATTTTCTTGGGAAAACAATTTTCAAATACCCTTAAAAATGTATCGTGAAATAAGTTATATTTCAAGTTTGCATCAGGTTCCTTATACACTTCATCCCAGTCTAGTTGCTGTAGGCTTTCCCTAAAGTTTGCAATATTTATATTGTTAATTGAATGCACTGCTTTGAAAGTCTGATTTGATATACTGCATGGAGCTATGTCATGTACTGTAACTAGCTGTGCACCATGAACTGAAAGACCATTCTCAACAGAATAAGCATTTATGTCCTTAAACTTATCTTGGTCTATAAAAAAGTTATCTAATAATGTACTGCTGTTCTTTGTTATACGAGTAGGAAAATCAATGACGGAGCTCAAATTGAAAGAACTGAGTAATACTACACGGTCATTCTTCCTGTTTCACTCTTTCAGGGAGTCAACATTGAAATCCCCACAAATGATAATTTGCTTCCCCCTGTCTGACAGATAGCACGACAAAGCATCCAAGTTTTCTAGAAATAGCTGGAATTTCCCTGAGGGGGACCTATACACTGTTACAATTATGAAAGTGCCATCATTTAGTTTAAGTTCAGTGGCACATGCTTCCATATGTTGCTCTACACAAAATTTTTTAGTTTCTAAATTTTTTACACTGTGAAAGCTTTTGACATATATGGCAACTCCTCCTCTCATCATATTATCTCTACTTACATGTGCAGCTAATTTGTACCCATTGATGCTAACCTTTTGCATATCAGTGACAATGTGATGCTCAGACAGGCATAGTACATCTATTACATTCTCAGTTTCTATATCTTCTAAACAAAGCAGAAGCTCATCAATTTTATTCTTCAATCCCCCAACATTTTGATGAAATATACTAACATTATTTTTCACTTTACTTTTGTGAGTTGTTGTTGTTGTTGTTGTGGTCTTCAGTCCTGAGACTGGTTTGATGCAGCTCTCCATGCTACTCTATCCTGTGCAAACTTCTTCATCTCCCAGTACCTACTGCAACCTACATCCTTCTGAATCTGCTTAGTGTATGCATCTCTTGGTCTCCCCCTACGATTTTTACCCTCCACGCTGCCCTCCAATACTAAATTGGTGATCCCTTGATGCCTCAGAACATGTCCTACCAACCGATCCCGTCTTCTGGTCAAGTTGTGCCACAAACTCCTCTTCTCCCCAATCCTATTCAGTACCTCCTCATTAGTTATGTGATCTACCCATCTAATCTTCAGCATTCTTCTGTAGCACCACATTTCGAAAGCTTCTATTCTCTTCTTGTCCAAACTATTTATCGTCCATGTTTCACTTCCATACATGGCTACACTCCATACAAATACTTTCAGAAAAGACTTCCTGACACTTAAATCTATACTCGATGTTAACAAATTTCTCTTCTTCAGAAACGCTTTCCTTGCCATTGCCAGTCTACATTTTATATCCTCTCTACTTCGACCATCATCAGTTATTTTGCTCCCCAAATAGCAAAACTCCTTTACTACTTTAAGTGTCTCATTTCCTAATCTAATACCTTCAACATCACCCGACTTAATTCGACTACATTCCAATATCCTTGTTTTGCTTTTGTTGATGTTCATCTTATACCCTCCTTTCAAGACACTGTCCATTCCGTTCAACTGCTCTTCCAAGTCCTTTGCTGTCTCTGACAGAATTACAATGTCATCGGCGAACCTCAAAGTTTTTATTTCTTCTCCATGGATTTTAATACCTACTCCGAATTTTTCTTTTGTTTCCTTTACTGCTTGCTCAATATACAGATTGAATAACATCGGGGAGAGGCTACAACCCTGTCTTACTCCCTTCCCAACCACTGCTTCCCTTTCATGCCCCTCGACTCTTATAACTGCCATCTGGTTTCTGTACAAATTGTAAATAGCCTTTCGCTCCCTGTATTTTACCCCTGCCACCTTTAGAATTTGAAAGAGAGTATTCCAGTCAACATTGTCAAAAGCTTTCTCTAAGTCTACAAATGCTAGAAACGTAGGTTTGCCTTTCCTTAATCTTTCTTCTAAGATAAGTCGTAAGGTCAGTATTGCCTCACGTGTTCCAGTATTTCTACGGAATCCAAACTGATCTTCCCCGAGGTCGGCTTCTACTAGTTTTTCCATTCGTCTGTAAAGAATTCGTGTTAGTATTTTGCAGCTGTGGCTTATTAAACTGATTGTCCGGTAATTCTCACATCTGTCAACACCTGCTTTCTTTGGAATTGGAATTATTATATTCTTCTTGAAGTCTGAAGGTATTTCGCCTGTTTCATACATCTTGCTTACCAGATGGTAGAGTTTCGTCAGGGCTGGCTCTCCCAAAGCCGTCAGTAGTTCCAATGGAATGTTGTCTACTCCGGGGGCCTTGTTTCGACTCAGGTCTTTCAGTGCTCTGTCAAATTCTTCACGCAGTATCGTATCTCCCATTTCATCTTCATCTACATCCTCTTCCATTTCCATAATATTGTCCTCAAGTAAATCGCCCTTGTATAGACCCTCTATATACTCCTTCCACCTTTCTGCTTTCCCTTCTTTGCTTAGAACTGGGTTTCCATCTGAGCTCTTGATGTTCATACAAGTGGTTCTCTTATCTCCAAAGGTCTCTTTAATTTTCCTGTAGGCAGTGTCTATCTTACCCCTAGTGAGATAAGCCTCTACATCCTTACATTTGTCCTCTAGCCATCCCTGCTTAGCCATTTTGCACTTCCTGTCGATCTCATTTTTGAGACGTTTGTATTCCTTTTTGCCTGCTTCATTTACTGCATTTTTATATTTTCTCCTTTCATCAATTAAATTCAATATTTCTTCTGTTACCCAAGGATTTCTACTAGCCCTCGTCTTTTTACCTACTTGATCCTCTGCTGCCTTCACTACTTCATCCCTCAAAGCTACCCATTCTTCTTCTACTGTATTTCTTTCCCCCATTCCCGTCAATTGTTCCCTTATGCTCTCCCTGAAACTCTGTACAACCTCTGGTTCTTTCAGTTTATCCAGGTCCCATCTCCTTAAATTCCCACCTTTTTGCAGTTTCTTCAGTTTTAATCTACAGGTCATAACCAATAGATTGTGGTCAGAGTCCACATCTGCCCCTGGAAATGTCTTACAATTTAAAACCTGGTTCCTAAATCTCTGTCTTACCATTATATAATCTATCTGATACCTTTTAGTATCTCCAGGGTTCTTCCATGTATACAACCTTCTATCATGATTCTTAAACCAAGTATTAGCTATGATTAAGTTGTGCTCTGTGCAAAATTCTACCAGGCGGCTTCCTCTTTCATTTCTTAGCCCCAATCCATATTCACCTACTACGTTTCCTTCTCTCCCTTTCCCTACACTCGAATTCCAGTCACCCATCACTATTAAATTTTCGTCTCCCTTCACTATCTGAATAATTTCTTTTATTTCATCATACATTTCTTCAATTTCTTCGTCATCTGCAGAGCTAGTTGGCATATAAATTTGTACTACTGTAGTAGGTGTGGGCTTCGTATCTATCTTGGCCACAATAATGCGTTCACTAAGCTGTTTGTAGTAGCTTACCCGCGTTCCTATTTTCCTATTCATTATTAAACCTACTCCTGCATTACCCCTATTTGACTTTGTGTTTATAACCCTGTAGTCACCTGACCAGAAGTCTTGTTCCTCCTTCCACCGAACTTCACTAATTCCCACTATATCTAACTTTAACCTATCCATTTCCCTTTTCAAATTTTCTAACCTACCTGCCCGATTAAGGGACCTGACATTCCACGCTCCGATCCGTAGAACGCCAGTGTGAGTATCTTGAACTTTTTTAACATCTTTAGTACTTGCCTGGCTGAGTTTCCCACTGGACACTGATCTTACACTAAAAAAGAGTATGCCAGGGGCTGCGAAAAAACACGTTTTTACCCATATCTGTGGTGCTATTGGAGTTAGGAGATTATAAAAGCACAGTGCTGAGACTTGTCAGACCTTATGTTTCTGTGCCAAAGTTGGTTGAAATTGAACCAGGGGTTTGGGAAGAGATCCCAAACATACACGCAGACTGGTTTTTGGGCTTTGTAAAATAAAATAATAAATAATGTGTAATATTACACCTGTGTTGTGTGTATTTCTTCTCATAATGTATACAATACTCAACCAAGAACCAATGACACAGTAAGTCGATTCAGTTTGAATTTCTCTTCAGTCTCCAAATGGAAAATCACAGTTTCAGCACCCAACTGGTCATATAAATATTTTACTTGATGCATCCACATTTGATAATAATCTTTCATACTTGTTTCTCTTCTGCTGTTCCTTAGAACAGTATTCCAATACAAAATTATACTCAAAATCTTTCACCAAATGACTAATCTCAGCATTTTCAGTAATTGAGCTGGTCATCCATAAAGTCTCTTTAAATTCTCTTGGGTGGACTGATCTCATGGTTTCCAACTTGAGAAACTTTTTGCAGTTCAGCAAATCATTCTCTACAATCACATTCTTCTAGACTGTGGATCTGTATTCCAGTAACATGAAATGCTGCTCCATACTCATTCACTTACAGTACTACATTCTACTGTTTTAGGTCAGAGTGTGATATCTGTATCAGTAATCTCCTAAATTTTGAGCAGGCTTTCTGTGTACTTGGTTCCTAAACACGTATGCACTGCAGCAGATTGTCCTTGCACCTATGCTAACTAATCCTTTACAGATTTCTTAGGCCGGTATTACACTATCAAATTTCTTTGTCCAATATCTTTGTCAAATATGTTTGTCAAAGAAATTTGATTGTGTAATAGGAAACTTTATCAAATGTCGTCAAATATTTGATCAAATCTAGGGCATCACTGTAGATTTGATCAAAGAAGTCGCTTGTCTTCTGATCACTGCAATGTGACATGTTACCATGTGGAGAGCTAGCATTGCTGCAGCATTCTGTCATCTGTAGTGTTTTGTAAACATTACCAGTAAATAAAATTGGTTTGTACCAACAACTACAAAATTAATAGAGATATATGAAGCTGATGAGGCACTTTACAACGTGAGGCACCCTGAATACAAAAATAGATTAAGAAGATTGGAGACCTAAGCTAACCTAACCTAACCCAACCCTCTCCTGTAGCAAGGAATTGGAGTGTTACAGTGAGCCTGTCTTCTGCAGATATAGCAGTCCTTAAGTGAGCATTGTGCTTTGTGATATGAGGATACACTCCACTGAGCATGTACAGAAATGTATGCTCGTCCATTCTTATGTAACTGATGTACGACTTGACGTCCTCCACTATAAGCTCACGTAACAAGTTTTGTTGAATGCTTTTATCGTATCATCGTAAAACCTATGGCTTCACGCAGGTACGTTTCCTTTTTTCCCCCCACTTCTCTTCCGCATATGCACACAGTACAATTGTGCTACATGCAATTGCTGTTGACAACAAGTTGTTGTTGTCAGCCATCTTGAACTTTGACAAAAAATATGATGACAGTGTAATACACATTTTTAGTGCCACATCCAAGATCTTTGTCAAATATATTTGACAAATATTTGGTCACATCTTTGATCAAATCTTTGACAAAGAAATTTGATAGTGTAATACTGGCCTTAGTCTTGGTACACCATTCCGTTGCCTTTCGTATCTGCAACTGCATTTAACTGTGACCTCATTATGTCACTAGTTCTCCATCGATTGAACTTCAGTAATACAATTCTCTTTCGACATTTTCATGCCTCATTCTAATTTATTGTTCAAGGAATCAACAGGAACAAACTGCGTATAGAAACCCATGTCCTGAAATATCATCCAACAACTAATATAGATTGTCTAAGTTATAGCAGGCAATTCTGCCACTAGGCGACCCCTCTCTTAGCAAATGTGAGTTTCTGTATCTGCATATTGCAAGTGGAACATATCACACAGTATTATGAAGAGTAGATGTAGAACACATCCAACATTATCACGACAACACAGCTTGTGTCCCGTCAGCGTACAAATACACATTTCTTGTTGAAGAGAGGGCCTAGCTGCAGGCAGTTTTCCATATAATTACAATGCTCTGTAGAGTTGCTGGATGACATTACCAGACATGAATTCAAATTCTCAGTTTGTTGCTCAAGACACTCATCATAATCTCTCAAATGAATTCTATTCAGTTGAAGAATTCCTGGAAACTAATCATTATAATATATGTTTTACCTGTATGATAAATAAAACCTTTTCATTCTTAAATAAGCCACTTATTTTCTGTGTTTTTTCTATGTAAATAATTGGTTATTATATGAAACATAACTGAATTGTAAACTTTGACAAAGCCAACTGTATGAAAAATACTGAAAGGTGACTAAAGGTTCAATTGTATTATATTTGATGTTGGTCAATATTCAGTGTGTTCAGAAATTTCCATTAAAAATGTCTAGGACTTGTAGGAGGTAGTGCGTACATAATATTTTCAGTAGGAACCCATGTCCAGAAAATATCATTCCATTCCATGGTCGTTTCAATTCAGATGTTTAACTCATCCACTTCTGCTGGACGAATTGAATTAGGCATCATACAGTATAATTATTAGGTAACAGTTCCGCAGGAAACATAATTCAACATCCATATATTACTTAAGCTCATTTGTTTGTATGAACATTTAAATGTTATGTGTTTGCATTATTCCAAAACAAAAAATAACCCAGTATGCTGTACATATAGAACATAATTTTAAGTGTTGATACAAAAAACTGTGCTTAAATGATAAATGGATCCTTTGTTATGTTTCCTTTTGAGTCTTTATGTAATAATTGCTCTGCATCACACCAAATTCAGTTACTGATCCAGAAGTGAATAAGTTAAAAACATCGGAGTAGCAACCATTCTAGAATGGAAATGGTATGTTTCCAGACATGGGTTACTATTCAAAATATTATGTACTCACTTCCCACTATAAGCCTTATAAGTTTGTAACAGAAATTTTCAATAACCCTGTTCAGATTTTGTATGTAATTTAAACAGAGTCAACTACTTTTGATGAAATCAGAACAGAAATCGAGACTCGATGCAACTGTAGGTAACTGGAGATTTCACTGTTACAATTTTTGCAAATATTTCATCATGGCAAGATAAAAAAAAAATAGCTTGCAACAAGATGGAATTAATGGTCATGTAGTATTAACTACATCAGTAACACATTTAGCTAAAAGAGAAAATAAATAAAATTTCATGGGACTATGGAACACACTGCAGGAAGCAATGAAATGCCTCCAGATGGTCAGAATCGCTACATGTCCAACATTTCAGAAAAGTGTTCCTGGAGAATCTCATAGAAGCATATTACCAAGAAAAATACTTAACAATTAGATTAGTATACAGAGGTACATTATAACAGCTGGTTCCATTTAATTTCTCTCAAATACCACAGTGTCATTATTACTCATGTCATCTATATGTGACCAAGTAAATACAAAAAGCTGCTAACCTAGGTAAGGTATTCTGTTTCCCAAAGGAGATAGCAGCTCTTAGTTCTATTGATATAGGCTAATTATATATTAAATGTTATGTTGACAAAGAGTTAGTTCCTTAAAGTAGCAGGACGTTTCTGCTAGCCATAATAATTAATACAAAGAAATGTGGACAACTCCATTCTGTTAATTTACAAAAGGAATAGTCATTTAGGAATTCCCTAGACTTGTTTTACAATGCATTGGAGATATATTTACTGTATTCTAATGAAGGCTAATAGATTATGTTTTTATTTAAAAGCCTTGTCTTCCTTAAGTATTGTATGCTCTTGAAATTTTGCCCAAAATTTGATAACAGTGCTGTATAAATTACAACTGAGCTGAAAATTTTTCTTTTAGTTGCCACATATATTATTTCAAAGAATATAAACAAACTTATTAATATCAATATTTCCAGTACTCTTAAGAAGAATATTCATGATTTTTTGTAAGCATATTGTTTGTCAATAACTCATAGATTCTTAGAAGACTTCATATGATATGGATTAAATCCTCCTTGAGGCAATTACAGACATCTGAATGATCCATATATTGCATAGATATCTTTCAGTGTTCGTTTATTGTGTGTAGAAGTATTATACTATGTTTTATGCACTCTTTTTAAAAATCTATGTTCTGAATTACTTGCTGAGATGTTTCCTTGGTTCAGGTAGCCTTCTACAAAATTGTTGTTTGATTTTTCACTACTTAATAGAAGATAGATTCTTTTGTTTTGATGAAATTGCACAAATAATTTTATTGATTTTTAGCATACACTCAGACACTAAGACTAAGTTACCTGGTTACACAGGAGGATGGTACTGCTTTGACACAGAAACATGTCTTAATCGCTGGACAGAACGACGTTACTTAATGAGCTCTTCCCATTGGCCTGAAACACGTACTGGTCTGTATGAGCATTATTAATAAATATTTGAATTTGTCATAAGTCAGAACATGTGGATTTATGTCTACACAGCACCACTTTATATTAATCATTATTTAATTCCTTTACAGTTGGAGGAATATTGTCTTCTAACCAAGAAGAAAATCCTTTCTGGCATAATACAAATCATGTGTAAGTCCATAAATTTACAGTAGCTGTAACACATGTAAACACATTACTGGGATTGTGTTTCCATATAACATAGGAAATACAATCAGTCTGCATAGATGGCCACAGGTTTGTTTGATCCATGGGTGAGTGTATCAGAGATTCTGAAGAAACTGAACTGGCAAACTCTTGAAGATAGATGAAAACTATCCAAAGAAAGCCTACTTACAAAATTTCAAGAACCCGCTTTAAATGATGAATCTAGGAATATAGTGCAACATAGGGATTGTGCAGACAATATTAGATTAATTACTGCTCACATAGAGGCCTTTAAACAATCACTCTTCCTGTGGGATGTACTCTCCTCCATGCACTACACAGTGATTTGCAGAGTATAGGTGTAGATATAGATGTAGATGTAATGCCCTAACTATGTGATCATGGAAGAAAATTAATGCATACTAATAATTTGCAGTTGTCTGTTCATTTATTAAAGTTGGAAGCAAAGTGACAAATTGAGAATTATGTTGCTAGAACTGAGGAGGATAAGTTAGTTATTGTGCGAATCAAACATGAGACTATAACTCAGAAAGAGAAAAGTAAAATTGAATGATCTTTATGAAAGTAGCGTAAGAAAATTACCAAAAGTGTACAAATTTTATTAAGTGAAATGGTAAATAGTGGAACAGGAGACTCAGCAGACTCATGATTGGGAATAACTGGGTTACAAAAATGATATTTGGTCAACATAGTTTAAGTGAATGTAGGGATGGGTCTACCTCAATAACTGTTAAATATGAATTAATTGTTAATGCTAAATGATAATGTCATCAACAGGACATTGTAGCCTAATCCAAAAAACACTAGTACAGTACATATTCCAGTATAAAGCTCTATTGGTTTTTCGCTGACAGCACTGATGCTCATAAATGTCAAGTGGGGCTAGGGGACTGCACATGACAATCACTGTGTAACCTATTACAGCCACACTGTAACTATCACATTTTAGCTGTCTGCATCTATCAGAAAGATCAGTAAGCATAACTTTTTTTCAGAATGGCCTGTGTTAATAATGAAAATTTGTTATTTGGATTTATATTTTCACACCTATAAAATGTTGATTTTTAGGTGTTCCATAATAATGTTATTATAATACAAAGTAATTCAACAGAGACTACACTAAAAGTGATGGACACTAGTGATGATGTGATGTAATTAATGCATAATTTGCTGAAAACCAAAATTTTACTGTTTCTCAGACACAAACCTTGATGTTCCTCACATTCATACACTGTACACTGAGTATACGACACAGATCATTGCCTTCATATTTTTATTTAATGATCATGCAATGAATGTATATGTACAGTAGTACAGAGGAATTTCCTGATTCCTGAATTCTGACTCTCACACATCTTAATTCATGACCTGTGATTCTAATGTTCATACATCATGGGAGCCATGCCAGTGTCAAATGATCTGTTTCCAGGACATATCATCTCCTAAAACAATTACTTAATTTTCTGTGGGTATATTTAAAAGGAACAATGTGTTTTACCGAATTGTACATGCTTAACAACCTGAAGGAAGAAATTCATGACATGATTTATGCCAAGACTGCAATCGTTTGTACAGTGATGATTAGTTTTGGCAAATTTGAATTGTCATTTTCAAACTGCATTAGTACAAGCAGTAACATCTATAATGACCATCACAGGCAGACACTTTATCATAATTGATAATAATGTTACTTGTAGTATGTAATTATTGATTATGATAAAGTGTCTACCTGGTTGTGATAAAGTGTCAACCTGTAATGATAATTATAGATGCTACTGCTTGTACTAATGTAATTTTAAAATGTCAGTTCAAATTTGCCAAAACTCATCATCACTGTACAAACAATTGTCATCTTGGCAATTAAAGTGTTTGTATAAGAAGACTTCATCCTTTACAATTATGAATTGCCTCCTATAAGACTGACTGTATCAGCTAATTAAAAATAGAATATGTCATTCAAATATATAAATAAAGTTCTAACATAGAGACTCATATCAAACTGAATACGTTATTTCCAGGTTTTTAACAACATTATTAGGTTAAATTCCCAAGATATGCTCTTGTTGCCGTCACTCATGGCTGCTGTCAGTTAACCATTCTTACATCTGCTGCTGCTAATGATGTTGCTGGCAATGGCATCCAGGCGATTAGCAAGACAGATATGTAAATATTACTGATTTTCATTCACTGCAGGCAGCCAGACCCACAATTAACGTGCTGATAAATCATGTGCCACATATAAGTTAATATAAAATTATCTCTGCAGTTTTTATTTCAGTAACACATTTGATTTAGTGTTTCAGCATCCTGTCCTGTGATCAAAATTACAGGGTCAGTTGAAAGTATTTAGCTGCTTATTTTATGAAGTGTGAGGTTGTACAGTTGATATTTTCCACAACAGAAGTACCAAATTATCTTTTGTTCCCAGCACCAGTGATATGGCACTTTGTGGTGTATGTAGTCCATCAATTTTTAAATCAAAAGTAGTCTTAAAAAAAGAATTAGAAAGTGTATATGGTATTATTTTCTACTAAAAGAAATGTGGGGAAATCAGAAAGTACTTCTCACAAGACAATGCCGATGAGGTAGGACTTACCACAAGTCACATTTTAGCCTCTGTGAAGCTACCAAAATCTAACATCAGCAGGGCTCCATGCAGTCAGAAAGATGAAGATCTTCTGGTACTTAAGGCTGACAAGGAAAATGCCACAGTTGTTCTTAACACAACTGAATATTATAGCCAAGTAGCATCATTGTTGGAAGATACACATACAAATACCTAAGACATGATCCAGTTCTGTGATTCAGCAGAAAAGCGAAGGAGTTCCTGAAGAATTCTGGTCTACCAGAGGATTTCATTAAAATTTTTAGAGCCCGAGTTCCTAGACCTCCATGCTGTACAGATTACCTAAAGTCCACAAGGAAGGTATTCCACTGAGGCCAGTTGTTAGTGCTATTGGTTCTTCCAATCTTCCATCTTCTGGCCAAATATTTAATTAAGCTGATGACTTCAATAGCTGGCCAACGTGAACATCACATCAAAAATTCTCAGATGTTCGTTGAGAAAATTAAACAGATAAGAATTGGCCCAAATGATATTTTAGTCAGCTTGGATGTGGTCTCACTATTTACAAAAGTTCCTGTGGTTAACACATTGAAACTGTTGGTGGAGCATTTTCCTCCTGAAGTGATAAGGTTTTTCGAACATGTTATGATTCTTGTATGGTGGTAAATTTTATGAAATGATAGATGGAATGGCAATGGGTTCTCAATTCTCTCCAGCTGTGGTCAACTTTTTTATGGATGATTTTAAGAAACGTGCATTAAATTTGGCCCGCTTCATCCATATTCATTTTATCATTATGTTGATGACACACGTATGGTCTGGCCACATGGCATAGACTCTCTTGAGCACCTCCTTGAACATATAAACAGTATGCACCCAAACATCCAGTTCACTGTCAAGACAAAGAAAAAAGGAAGGCTGCCATTTTTAGATGTTCTGGCACAACAAAAGTCAGATGGACATCTTGGCTGTTCAGTGTACTGCAAGCTGATGCACACTGATTTATATCTTAGTGCCCAGAGTTTTCATCATCCAGTCCAAAAGAGAGAAATTTTAAATACATTGGTACACAGAGCAAAAACTGTTTCCAGCAAGAACCACTTGGATTCTGAAATTGATCATCTGAAGTACGTGTTTGAAAAGAATGGCAATGGTCCACAAGATACAAAGTCAGCATTCTGCAAGAACAGAAAACGTAGAAATGTTGAACATTAACGTGATGAGCTACCAATGGTATTGCTTCCTTTCTGCAGCACTATGTCCAGCAAAATAGGCACTGGGAAGATGAGTTATAAGACCTTTTTCTAATCTCCTAAGAAGATAAAGGAGAAGCTACACCCTGTTGAGGACAGTCTTAGCCTCAGAATTCCACATTTCTTGTGAGTGCAGTTGCAAGTACATTGGTCAGTCCATCCACACCATCTCCAACCACTGAGCAGAATATCAATGGCATATTATAAAATTGGCAACAGGAGAAAGCTGCAGGTGCAGATCACAGGCTCACAAACAAACACAAAATACTGTTTGACAAAACAAAAGCTTTGTCCCTGGCTCCTACATACTAGGATTCTCTAATTAAGGAGGCTGTAGAAATAAGAATTTGTGATAGGAATGTCAACTGTGACAGTAGATAGAGAAGAGGCAGAGATATATGTCACTATGTTTATGCTACTACAGGAACGGTGGCACCACCAGTGCAGACAATGACACCATCTGCTGCATTATGTGATTACTGACCAATCAGAAGTCACTACAGCAACAGTTTTGACTGTCAGTTGTTTCTGATGAAGTCCATGGAGGTAATCATCAAAAGCTTGAGGTTTTATTCTACCCTGAATTGACATGGCAAGAAATCCAAGAATGTTTTATATATGAAGGTACTTTCAGGAAAGCTTTATTTACTTGTGAATATTACCAGATCATCAATATGTGCATTGCCCCACAAATGTTTTTCTTACAAGTTACATGACTGATTGGAGCTACTGAATTAATATAATATACAGTTATTAAATTTATAAACTCTTCACTTCCTGTGACTTGGAAATTGTCCTGAGGTTACTTTCTTCCTTTAAATTCTTATGTTCTGATTCTCATTCTTTCACTACAGTTTCTTAAATTTTAAATACAATGCAGTCAAAACATAAATACTGTTTTATTTATGTATCTAAGTATTGTTCTTAGATGTAATTCTGCATGTTTCACTCAGTCAGTCAGTAGTAGAAGATATCACATGTATTTTACTGAGTGCTAATTTGACTAACATTTGCTCTTTGAACTTTATACGTCCTTAGTTACCCATTATTGTTTCTTGTATCATTGTTGACTTAATACATACATTTTCATTTACAGGCTAGTACCCTATTGCAGCAGCGATTCTTGGAGTGGATCAAGAAACAAACCTCTGAAGGATCTACAGTTCACATTCATGGGTGCCATTATTGTATCACAGGTTATAGAGGATTTGTTGCCTCTGGGATTAAGCAAAGCAACATCCCTAATGCTAGCAGGTAGCAGGTGTGTGAGTGTGTGTGCAGTGTGTAGATTCAAAAGAATCTGTTAGCTCTCGTAGTGCAATGACTTCACACAAAGTTGTATCAGCATATATGCATTACTATTAAATTAAAATATTCTATTTAATGTTCTGTACAATTTAGTTTATTGGATATAGGTACAAATTTGACATCTGCCATATTCTTCATTTTTCTGCTTTCTTTTTTGTGTCTATTAGGTTGGTGCATAAGTTCATAGAGTTTTTGTTTTGCATGTTGTCATTCTGTTTGCTATGGGTTTAGTTATCAATTGTCATTTTTTATTTGTAGATCACTGTTGGTGGTTCAGTTTACATATTGTCATTTTGTTAATTTGAGACAGTGTATGGAGCTGTGGACACTAAAAGATGGAGCACCAAGAGGAGAAATCAGAACATTTCTGACATACTCTTCTGTTTGAGTTCAATGGAGGGGTGACAGTGGAGGTAGCCAGAAACATTTTCACTGTGTGTGGGGATAATGCCATTGGACAGAACGTGGCTAGAAAATGGTTTTCTCAATTTAAGGAGGACCATTTTGACATAGTGGCTTTCCACATTCAGGAAGCCCTTCAGGGTTTGATGAAGATCGTTTAAACGCATTAATCCACAATGGTCCACATCGCTGTCTTTGAGAAGTGGTGAATGTGATGAATTGTGATCATTCCATCATCATGTGACATTTGCATGTAATGAAGAAAGTTAAAAAAATCAAGTGTTTGGGTACAGCATGCTGTAACCCAAAAATTACAAAAAATCATGAAGTGGCCACATGAGCATGTCCACCATTCCTATCCTGTATCATTACTGGTAATGATAAATGGTGTCTTTATGCTAACATAAGGAAAAGAAAGAGATGGTTGAGCCCTAACAAAGCAGCAACTACCCACACAAAGACCTGTGTACATCCACAGAAGGTAATGTTATGCATCTGATGGAACAGTGACAGTGTGGTGTACTACGAATTGCTTCCCCGATGTATAACCATCAATGCTGACATTTATTGATAACAACTGAGATCTCTTGCATACACAGTTCAAGAACATTGACCAAGAAGACTGTGTGAAGTGGTGCTACTGCATGATAATGTTTGTCCATATTCTGATAGACTGACAGAAAACATTACACATAAGTTGGGCTGGGAAATCATTCGGCACCCACCTTCTTCACCTGATCTTGCGTCTTCTGATTTTCACCTTTTCCTATCTCCATCAAACAACCTTCAAGTAGCTTCCTTTCTGGACGGAAATGTGCTCTCAACATGGCTTGATGAGTTCTTCATCTCAAAACCATGTGATTTCTACAGTCATGGAATTTAAGTTGCCCCAGCATTGGCAGACTATTGTAATGGTAGAGAAGAATATATCATTGATGAATGAATTCTCTATTATGTGTGTCTGATGTGAATGCCACAAACTTATTCACCATCCCAATACATGTACCCTTGAGAAGTGTTTATCTGTCATCATAGTACTTATTAGTGATGGATGAACAGTGTAGTCTATGTAGATAAGCATGAGGGGTGTTTATTGATTAAAACCTTTCCCCATTAAGAATTGTCAATAATCCAATCAAAGTATATTTCATGCTGCCAGCACCTGGGATGACTGCGTATTTTAGTATGGATCTAAAATATAGGTATTTACTTTATGTATAAAGTTTGAAGAATTATTCACACTTTATGCCACAATAAATTGTGCATAATCTTCAATACTGCTGACAAAATTTATACTATCAGACTGGTACTACTTAAAATTTAACACAGAAAGTGAGCTATTTTCCATAATGTCTTCCTGAACATTGAAAAGAATTTTTTTTAAAACTTACTATTTTTATATATGCAATATATGTTCCATTTAAAATGCTAGTTTCTCTATGGTTCATTCAAATACCTTTGCAGAAAATTTACTTAGCTATGTTATGCCTGAAATAATAATTTGTTTATAAAGTTCCTATCAGATATTAAGTAACAAGTATTGATTTATAATTAATTAATATTAAGGATACATTATGTTGGCAAAAACGCTGAAACTGAATATATTTTGGAAATGTGACACATGAGGAAGTCAATACTAACTTACCAGGCATATTGGAGTGACAATATATCTGTTAAGAGGTTTGTCCAAGAAAAGTGGCACAATGGACTTGCATTCACAAAGATGGCATTCAAATCCACATCCATAATTCAAAATTTAGGTTTTCCATGGTTTTGCTAAACTGCTTGAGGCAAATGCTGGTGTGATTCCTTCAATAAGGACATGGTTAATTTCCCTCCCATTTCTGAGCTTGTGCTCCATCTCTGATACTTCATAACTAACAGAACATTAAGCCCTGGTATTCCTTTTGTCCTTTGTTAAGAAGTTCTTGAATGTACTATCCTGAAAGTGACACACTATTTATTATGGATTCTGAGATTTAGCTTTTTGAAGTTCATGGAGTGTGCCATGCAACTTGAATGTGGATTATGGCAAGTGAAAAGCCTGCTGAGCACAATGATTTTTACCATAGTATCATAGTTAAATGTTTCCATGGTGGTTAGCAGAAATGTATCTTGGGCACATATTGAGAATTGTCTGTACACTGTTGAGGCTCATCCAAGAAAAAAATTGGTTTCCACTTATCATTGGATTATTTGATGCATTCCGTCTGCCTGCAAATACTCCCTTGAACAATGCTACATCTTGTGACAAAAAGTTTGCTTTCACACATATATCACCAAGCCATACTTTTAGAATATGATTAACCGGTGGCAGACAAAATATGCACAACTTCCCAATAATTCCATATAGTGTATCTCCAAAACCTAATACCATAACAAGTATATTAAAGGAGTATTTTTCTTAAAGATACATAATAGGTTATGAACTGTAAGTTAAAGCTTAACAAACTTCAAAAAGGTAGTAAATTAATAAAATGGGGCCTGTATAATATAAAAGAACCAGAGGTTATTGAGAGTTCCAGAGACACAATTAGGCAACATTTGACTGAAACAGGGGAAGAGAATACAGTAGAAAACAAATGGGTAGCTTTGAGAAATCATTTCTCAAAGTTACCCATTTGTTTTCTGCTGTATCGAGAGATGATTTCTCAAAGCTACCCATTTGTTTTCTGCTGTATTCCCTTACCCTATTTCAGCCAAATGTTGCCTAACCATGTCTCTGGAACTCTCAATAATCTCTGGTTATTTAATAGTATCTAGGCCCCATTTTATTAATTTACTACCTTTTTGCAATTTATTAAGTTTTAACTTACAGTTCTTTTACAAAAATAGGGAAGGTAGCAGATGATCAAGTAGATAAAAAGACAAGGTCTAGTAGAAATCCTTGGATAACAAAGAAGATAATGAATTTCATTGACAAAAGGAGAAAATATAAAGATGCAGGTTTACAGGATGCCAGAATCACACTGTTCAATTCATAAACTTGTTAATGCTAACTCTTTATTATTCATTCCCACACTACACAGCAACATGAAGTCCTGACCACATCAGAACAAGAAGAGGGCAAAGAAATCAGCATCAAGAAAGTATGAAAGACAAAGATCTCTTGCACACTCCTATGTCAACAATTGTCTGTGCCTTAATGACTGTCCTTGGCTATACTGGTTCCCAATGCATCTGCCACATAGGAACTGAAGCAGGTGAAAGGGAATACAGACATCTAAAAATGAGACTGGTAGAAAGTGCAAAATGGTTAAGCAAAATGGTTCAAATGCAAGGCTGTAGAAGCATGTATAACTAAGGGAAATATAAATACTGATTTCAGATTGCAATCCAGTACTAACCAAAGAAGGGAAAGCTTGAAGGTATAAAGACTGTATGGAGGGGTTATACAAGGGAAAATATATTTGAACACAGTACTATAGAAAGGGAAGGAGGAGTAGATGAAGATGAAAAGGGAGATATGATACTGCAAGAAGAATCTGACAGAGCACTGGAAGATCTAAATTAAAACAAGGCCTCTGGAGTAGAATGACATTCCTTGGAGTTATTGAGATCTTATGTATATAGACTGAATCAGTGAGTGAAAAATTCTTCCAAGGCTGGGAATCAAACCCGGGTCTCCTGCTTACTAGGCAGGTGCATTAGCCACTAAACCACCTTGGCACAGCGGTTCACACAAGTGCACGAATTACCCTGGCATGCCTCCCACCTCAATCCAAACTCTCACTGGCATCCTTGTCTATTTTAAATTCCCATGTACACAGGAACAGAATTGCCGAAGCTCTCCAAGTTCTGGAAAGCACCTCAACATCAAACTTAAATACTCCAGAATTCGAAACCAGAACAGCTGTTAACATGAGTGACTTAAAAGTAGATATCTTAGGTATTGTGAAACAACTCAAATGACTTAAGAAAGGCAAGTCTTCTGGTCCAGATGGTATACCAATCAGGGTTCTTCCCAGAGTATGCAGACACAATAGTGCCTTTCTTAGCAATCATATACAACCACTCACTTGACGAAAGGTCCATTCCTAAAGACTGGAAAGTAGTGCAAGTCACACCAATATTCAAGAAGGGAAATAGGAGTAACCCACTGAATTACAGACCCATATCACTGACCTCAATTTGCAGTAGGATTTTGGAGCATATACTGTACTCGAAAATTATGTATCACCTTGAAGAAAATGACTTATTGATACATAACCAACACAGATTCAGATAATACCATGCTTGTGCAACACAGCTAGCTCTTTATTCCCATGAAGTAATGAGTGTTGTTGACAATGGATCTCAGATCAATTCCATATTCGTAGATTTCCAGAAGGCTTTAGATACCATTCCTCACAAGTGACTACTAATCAAATTGTGTGCATATGGAGTATCATCTCAGTTGTGTGACTGGATTCATGATTTCCTCTCAGAGAGGTCACAGTTTGTAGTGATAGACGGTAAATCATCGAATAGAACAGAAGTGATATCTGGCGTTCCACTAGGTAGCGTCATAGGCCCTCTGTTGTTCCTGATTTATATAAATGATCTAGGTGATAATCTGAGCAGCCCCCTTAGATTGTTTGCAGATGACGCTGTAATTTACTGTCTAGTAAAATCATCAGATGATCAATTCCAATTACAAAATGATCCAGAGAGAATTTCTGAATGGTGCGAAAAGTGACAGTTAGCACTAAATAAAGAAAATTGCAAGGTCATCCACATGGGTACTAAAAGAAATCCGATAAATTTTGGGTATACGATAAATCGCACAAATCTAAGGGCTGTCAATTCGACTAAATACCTAGGAATTACAGTTACAAGCAACTTAAATTGGAAAGACCACATATATAATATTGTGGGGACGGCGAAACAAAGACTGCGCTTTGTTGGCAGAACACTTAGAAGATGTGACAAACTCAGTAAAGAGACAGCCTACATTACACTTGTCCGTCCTCTGCTGGAATATTGCTGCATGGTATAGGATCCTTACCAGGTAGAACTGATGGAGGACATTGAAAAAGTGCAAAGAAGTGCAGCTTGTTTCGTGTTACCGCACAATAGGGATGAGAGTGTCACTGATATGATACATGAGTTGGGGCGGCAGTCACTGAAACAAAGGCGGTTTTCTTTGCTGCAAGATCTATTTACAAAACTTCAATCACCAACTTTCTCTTCTGAAAGTGTAAATATTTTGTTGACACCCACATACGTCGTAATAAAATAAGATAAATCAGAGCTCAAACGGAAAGATTTAGGTGTTCCCCTTTCCCACTCACCATTCAAGAATGGAATGGTAGAGAAGTAGTATGAAAATGGTTTGATGAACCCTCTGCGAGGCACTTAAGTGTGAATTGCAGAGTAACCATGTAGATGTAGATGGGGAATCCAGATTTGTTGCAGTACCTCTACCTAGGTTTCAGGCTGGATCCCACATGTACGTTTGATGATGAGGTGCTATTCCTGAGAATGGAGAGCCTTGGCAGTTCTGTTTCTGTGTAAGGGGGAAATAAAAGTAAACAGGAGCAGCAGTGAGAATTTGGATCAAGGCGGGAGGTTTACCAGGGTAATCCTAGCAGTTGTTTGAACTGCTGTGCCAAGGTGGCTTAGCAGCTAACACACCTGCCTAGTAAGCAGAAGATCCAGCTTTGATTCCTGGCCTTGCTACAATTTTTCACTTGCTGCTTCAGTCTATATACATAAACACGTATCTGGATGAGAGCAGTAAAGTCTCTGAAATTATGTCATTTCATGTTTGTTTCCATGGCCATCTTCCGCAGCAGCTGTTAAAATCAGTTACTATTGGTTTTCCGTTTTGAGCTTACTGCAATTTAATTAAAGAGAAATACACCAGATGCATTTTGATTTTATTTATAAACCATCTTCCATGGTTATTCTGTAAACTGGATACATGTGTTTGCATATTTTTGGTTGTTGTAAGTTAAAAACCACATTTTGTTTATAAAGTTCGTGTGCAAGTTACCTATGGTGTTTCTTCACATATTCTGCTTCTCCCCTTCTTGCTAGCAGTAGTTGACATTGAACAACTTGGATTTGCATATCCACTTGGAAGTTCTAGCCATTCTGTATTATTTCTTGTGGTGTATTATATGCATATCACTTCTGTAAACTGAAGTGAGGTGTTTCTCACTTTGCACAGTGTTTATGTCTGTTCCTTTGTTTTTGTACACATTGTGAGTGTTGCCAACTTTTTAAACTGTGAAGGTTGACTGAAAAGTAATGCCTCCACCTTCGTAATTCAACAGTTGGCAGAATTGGTATGTGGCAGGTACTGGCTTGTTCTGTAGCCTTTTCTCTACAGCTCCAGTTGGTGGGAAGGCTTAGCGTTGAACGGTTGTGTTGTTGCAGTGTAAAGTATGGAACCCTGTGCAGACATTCGGACAATGTGATTTATGCAACGTGCAGTCATTGAATTGAAAAGAAACAACTCATAAACAATCAGATCAACTTGGCAAACCACACACTCTTTAAACTGATTGACCACTTAATATAACATTAAACACTTACATATAACAACAGGCTCCATGCAACATGCAAGACATTTCCACTAATTTACACTAAATAAAAATAAGTAGTTCAAAGGTTGGCAACACTCACAACGTGAATAAAAACAAACAAACATATATAAACACTGTCTCTGTGCAGAGTGAGAAACACACATAACTTCAGTTCAGTTTACAAAAGTGAAGTGTATAGAATGCAGCACAAGAAATACTGCAGAATGGCAAAATTTGCCTAATGCATACATGAATCGAAGACATTTTATTCATCCAGTGCTAGCAAGAAGGGAAGGAGTGGAAAATATGTAAAGAAACACCATAAGTAATTTGCACGCCAGTTTTATAAACAAAACCCTGTTTTTAGTGCACAAAAACCAAAAATGTACAAACATATGTATCCAATTTGCAGAATAACCATGGAGGGTGCTTTATAAACAAAAGTGAAACACGTCTGGTGTAATTCTCTTTAATTAAATTGCAGTAAGCTCAAGAAAGAAAACCAATAGTAGCTGATTGTGTCATTTCATTTGTGTAAGTACCTGCACCTGGGTTTCAGGCTGGATCCCCCATTTATGTTCGATGCTGAAGTACTATTCCAGAGTATGGAGAGCCCTGGCATTTCTGTTCATGTGTAAGGGGGAATCTAAAGTAGACTGGGGAGGCAGTGAGAATCTGTATTGAGGTGAGAGGCATGCCAGAGTAATCCTTGTAGTTGTGTAAACTGCTGTGCCAAGGTGGCTTAGTGGCTAAAGCAACTGCCTAGGAGGAGACCCAGGTTCAATTCCTGGCCTTGGTATGAATTTTTACTCACCGCTTCAGTCTGTTTACATAAAATCATATCTGTATGAGCTGAGTAATGGCTCTGAAATTGTGTCATTTCATTTGATTCCTGACAATCTTGGGAGAGCCATCAATGACAAAATTGTTCCATCTTGTGTGCAGTATGTGTAAGACAGGCCAAATACCCTCAGCCCTCAAGTATAATGGAATAATTCCCCAAAGAAAGCAGCTGCTGACAGATGTGATATTACCCAACAGTTAGTATAATGAGCCATGGTTGCAAAATACTGACACAAATTATTTGCAGAAGCATGGAAAAACTGGTAGAAAGTGACCTCAAGGAAGATCAGTTTTGGTTCTGGAGGAATATAAGAACACATGAGGCAATACTAACTCTACGTGTTATCTTAGAATTTAGTTTAAAGAAAGGCAAACCTTTGTTTATAACTTTTGTGGGCTTAGAAAAAGCTTTTGACTACTCTGATTGGAACACATTTTTGAGATTCTGGAGGTAGCAGGGGCCAGTTGAAGCGAGTGAAAGGTAATTTACAACTTGCAAAATAACTAGACTACAGTCATAAGTGTTGAGGAACATGAAAGGAAAGCAGAAGTTGAGGAGTGAGACAGGGTTACAGGCTACCCCAATATTATTCAGTCTTTACATTGAGTAATCAGTATGGAAAACCAAAGAGAAAGTTTAAGAAGGAAATAAGTCAAGAAGAATAAATTAAAACTTTTGCATTTTCCAGTGACACTGTAATTATGTAAGAGACAGCAAAGGTCTTAAAAGAGCAGTTGAACAGAATGGATAGTGTCCTGGAAAGAAGGTATAAGATGAGCATCAACAAAATTAATATATGGATAATGGAATATATTCGAATCAGCCAGAAAATGGTGAGGAAATTAGATTAGGAAATGAGGCACTAAAAGTAGTAAACGAGTTTTGCTATTTGGGGAGCAAAATAACTAATGATGGCCAAAGTAAAGAAGATATAAAATGCAAACTAGCTATAGCAAGGAAAGTATTTCTGGAAAGTAGGATTTTGTTAAAATTGGATATAAATTTAATTTTCAGGAGTCTTTTCTGAAGTTATATGTCTGTAGTCTAGCCTTATATAGAAATGAAATGTAGATGATAAGCAGTATAGAGAAACAGAGAATAGGAGCTTTTGATATGTTGTGTTCCAGATGAATGATGAAGATTATATGGGTAGAGCAAATAATTAATGAAGAGGTATTGAGTTGAATTGGGGAGAAAAGAAATTAATGGTACAACTTGACTAAAAGAAGGGACTGGTTGATAGGGCACATTCTGAGGCATCAAGGAATTCTCATTTTGGCACTAGAGGGAAGTGTGCAGGGTAAAAATTGTAGAGAGAGACCAAATCATGAATACAGTAAGTAAGTCCAAATGGATGTAGGTTGCAGTAGTTATTCAAAAATGAAGAGGCTTGGAAAGGTTAGACTGGCACTGAGAGCTACATCAAAGCAGTCTTTAGACTAAAGACTACAACAGCATAATAGGCATTTTTGATGGATATGCCATTGGTTATTTGGCATTAGAGTTAACATCAGTTTACTTTTCTCCAAATATTTTCAGCTCTGGATTGCAGTGAAAACAGTGCACAATAGTGCAAATGTTGACGCTATGCACTGATGAGCCAAAAAATTGTGACCACCTGTTTAATATCTTGTTTGTCTTTGGAACAGAATAAATCACTGATTCTGCATACCAGAGGGCTGACAGTTTTTGGGAGGTTTGTGGATGTATGTGGCATTAGATGTCTTTGTACAGATGATGTAATTAATGTAAATAATGGGCCACTGATTTGCGTATGCAGTGATGCCACCCGATAGTGACCCAGATGGGTTCTATAGGATTTACATCAGGTGAATTTGGTCAGCAAGACATCAACATGAATTCACTATATTGCTCCTCAAATCACTGTAGCATGGTTCTGACTCTAAGACATGGACAATTATACTGTTGAAATGTGACATTGCCATTGGGGAAGACATCAACCATGAAAGGATGCAGATGCATGGTGATCACAGGTGCCAGCGTGTCTTCAATTACTGCCACAGGTCCCATGCAAGAGCAGGATAATGTTTCCCATATAGCATAATACTGCTCCCACCAGCCTGCACCCATGGCATACTGCATGTTTTGAGCCACTGTTCACCACAATGACAACATTTGTGGAGACGACCATCGACCTAGTGTAGCAAAAATGTGATTCACCCGAAGATCTGACATGATTCCATTGATTGATGGTCAAATCCCAATGGTCCTGTGCACACTGCAATCATAATTGATGATGTTGTTGTGTCAACATGTGGATAGGAGTGGTCTGCTGTGGAGCTCCATGTTCAAAATGTACGATAAACGGTCTGCTCTGAAAAACGTGCGTGCACCACCAGTGTGCTCTTTTGGCAGAGATGCCACAGATCACCATCTATCCTACTTTACAGAGCAGACAAACCTTCAATCCCCATGTTCTGTGAAGAGTCATGGACATTCAACTATTAGGAGCCTACTGGTAGTTTTACTCTCCTCCTACCTCTTTGTGTAGATTCTCATGACAGTATCATGCAAACATTCGACCAGCTTCGCCATTTTCAAGATACTTGGTCAAAGGCTGTGTGTAATAATAATGTGCCCTTTGTCAATACATTTCCCCATTTTCAGTCCATATCTTTGCTAGGGCGATCCCCCATCCATGTCTGCTCCACTTATATACTTTTGTTAGTGCATCACATCCTCACAGTGCTACCAGGCAGCATCCAATGTTCCGATGGGCGGTGGTCATAATGTTTTGGCTTATCAGTGTATGCCATGTGCCATGTTTCCATTCGCTCACAGTACCTGCTATCAACAATGGCAATGCACCCATTACCTCGTTGTCCCCAAGTTTGCATTCAGTACTGTCTAGGCTTTTATTTTCCAGCAGTGTTAGTTATTCATTAATAGCGATACACTGCAGTACTATGGACAGATTTACTAATGATGTGCCCAGTATGCATCTCATGTATGAGTTTATTAAATGCAGTGGAAGAGTGGCACAACAATGCCGAGCTGTTTCTGTACCAACAGTAAGCACAGCACAGAACAGTTGCAACTGTACATATGTGCCTATAAGAAACTGGATCCCTTTGCATTAGAATGGAAGATAGTGGCTGTGTGAGGTCCACTCACACTTAATATGGGAAAAAATGTATTACATGTGATTGTTGACAATCCTTCCTACAGTAGTTGGCGCATCGCCAGAACTATGAACACTAGCCAATCAACTGTTCTGAGAGTCTTACATGAACAACAACTGCTCCTGAATCATCCAACAGAGATACAATCATTGCAGCCAGCATATTTCTCAATTCAAGTGGCATTTGCAAATTGGTTTCTACAGCAATGTACAGAAAATTCCAGTTTTCCTGCTTTCATATTACTTACAGATGAGGCAATATTTACAAGAGAGGGCATGTTCAACAACAGGAATAGCTATGAATGGGTTGAAAAAATCCACATGCACTGGTGTGTGTCAGTCCTATCAACACATGATTACTGTGGATTTATGTGCTGGTATTATCAACGATTTTGTAGTCGGACCTTACCTACATCCTGATACAATGAATGGAGTCATGTACAAGAAATTTTTTCAAAATATCCTCCCACAGTTCCTAGAAGATGTGCCACTGAGAATTTGTCAGCTTTTGTGCTTTCAACATGATGGGGTGCCAGCACACTTTGCATTCGACGTGAGGAACCACATTGAAGTACAGTTTGGGTGACAATGGATTTGTCACAGTGGTCCTGTTCCATAGGCAGGTCAGTCACCAGATATGACACCAGTGGACATCTTCTTCTTGGTGCTTGTGGAGAACCTAGTTTACGAAACTCTGGTCAATAGTTGCACAGACCGTGTTTCTAGGATTATCACAGTTGTGGAACTAGTATGCCAAATTCCTGGAATTGTCAAGAGTGTAAAAAACTTGGTGGTGCATCATTGTACACTCTGCTGTGATCATGATGGGTGAAATCATGAACAGTACTTGCAAGGGAACAGTTCTGCATCTGTTACATGTACACTGACACAACAGACTGAACACACTATGATGAAAGCGTAGGCTACGTCTTTCATCTGAGGGTTTTGCATTAGTCCGTGTTGTGTGTTGTACATTTTGGTTATTGCATATTACAGGCTCCTCCACTATTTTGAAGGTATTTTAACAGAAAAAAGGGTGATTCCAGTAACAAACTGAATAAATCATTTATATTATGACTCTGTAACGAGCGGCCAGAGACTGTGTGGCCCTTACACCAAAATACTCAGAAGGTATCGCTTAACAACTGAATAGCCCCTAATGATACATATGGTTTTTTTGTAAGGTAGATCTGTAAATCTCTCCATTTTTCTTTTTTTCAAGTAAATCCTTAAAATTAGTTACTGAAGCTTTCCTTTAGCTCTCAAAGAGATAACAGTTTCCAGTAGCTGTTTCTGCTGGATATTCATGTTGTGTCATAGAGATTCCTATGATTTCTCCTCACCTTTTGATATACAGTTTTTTAACTATGCCATCATAAAACAATAGCAATATCATACTTATTAAAAAAGAAAGTGCTAAGCTGATATGGAATGTTTTTGGAATTAAAAAAATTATGACAGAATTAAATATTGATAACAATCCTGAACATTTGTGTAGTAGCCTAATAATGTTTCTGGTAAAATTTGTTTAGTTTTACTTTTCAGTTCTGTATCAAAGACAATAAGATATATAATAGCGCTACAATTGGCTAGTACATTATCTTTGTAATAGGAGATAAGAAAAAGAATTATTTAAATGCTTGTTTGAATATGGGAAACAATTTTACAAATACAATACTCTTCCTATTCCTAAGACACACATTAAATTTTGAGTGAGGCTGGTATTTTATTTTAAGTAAAAATTTGCCTTTTTTTCAGGCAGATGAATTTGGTCTCAGTTTGCTGAGTGATCATAATGAGGTGCTGAATTATTTATAACATTTATTGATAATCTCTGTTTACAGCATTCTGGTATTGGCGAAATTTTTGGATAGAATGTCATCACCACATACCTTGTTACTGATGTTTTAAACATTGGGCAGAAAATATAGGAAAGTGAACAATTACTTACATTTTGTATTAAGTAATGCATGAAGCTTCTGTAGAGATAAGCTGTCCCTGTCACAAATAATTTAATATTAACCCCCGAGTGGGCATGCCTATGTATAATGTGTGCCAACCACAAATAACATTTTCTTGTATCATTCCATTGTTGTTTTACAATTGTGAGCCCATATCTATTCCTTCATTATTACTTCAGCTAACACTGTGATAAGTTGTGTTGTCATATGGCCAAGAGAGAAGCAGTAATATAAAATAAATAGCATGCTGTGCGAGAAAAAATTTATGTTTCATGGAAGAAAATTACCCATATTTTGAGGTAATGGTAACAGGACAATCCCCAAATGAGGCAGGTGTCTACAAAATAATTAGTTATCGAATAAGCAGTTGGCTGGGAACTGATGCAACTGCACTCTTTAATGCTTTGAGTGGGTCATTACTTTGGAGTGACACTCCCATCTGGCGACAAAGAGATATAATGAAAGTTTATTTTATTATTGTTTAGTTAAAGAGTGATTTATCTCATCTAATGTAAGTTTATTTTATCATTGTTTAATTAAACTAAGTTTAAACTGTGATATTGCTCATACATGTGCACCTTGGTAACATAAAGACAGCTATTTTTGAACTGTGTATATAGTACACCACATAACTGCTTGTGTTCTACAAAATGGCATGCCCTCTCAAGGGTTAATGGAATTTTGTTGTTATTTTTTAAGGTTAGTGGTTGATTTGTTCTTTTTTAAAATATGTGGATAAAAAAGTTTTAACTAATAGTTCATTTTATTTCAGTGCTGGTGGAACTGGAGTCATAGTCAACCTTGATGTAGTCAAAGATTATTTACACAACAAAGTTGGCTTGCAGCAAATAGAAGTGAGAGGTGTTTCTGATTCTGGGTGGTTTCTGGACAGAGATCCTTACATCGGCAATGCACAAAGTCAAACCTCATCAATAACGGTGCGCAAAGGGCTGGCATTGTGGCAAGGCCAACTGCCTGCTCGTTGCGTTCAGAAATATTCAAGTGATCCGTGGAACTGCTACTTTGGGTACAGGTCATACCCAATGTTATCAGGTAAGCAATGGTCAAAAGAAATGAAGAACTGAAAATAAACTCTGAGCCACCTTGTTTCTTTAGGATTTTTCTTTTTTGTGATTGTTAAAATCACAACCATGACACAAAATAAGAGCTATCTTTATCTGATGAACAAAGCAGCAAACAACGTGATAGTCAACTAAGTCCAGCTTGACTGATAGCAATATCTTTGATACTCCTGGGGCTACTGAGTTCAAAACGGCTTCTTTCATCTGACCAGTTTATGGAGCCAAGTATCTAACTCATGGAATTATGCTATGCTACAAACAACCCTGCTGGAGGAACATCCACAACTGAGCATTATAGTAGAGATTGAAATTACCACTTTAGTTGTAAGGTGTGTTTTTTATTTTTCAGTGCTTAGACCATGACTGGTTTCAGGCTGGTGCATGCTTATCATTAGGTGTGATACTGAAACTTACCAAGAGACCAAACCTAATACTAATTTTTACACACAGCAGTACACATGAGAAAACAAAAATGGAGTACCATATAACATTTTTTAGGAAACAACAGTCAGGCTAAGTGTCATAAAATGTAAGTCAAAGCCAAAGCAACACCAGGCAATAAACAGAGAACTGCCTGGATAAAGAAGTATGGGATGAACACCAGGACACTTACGTTTTGTGCTGTGATGCTGAGCTCCACGATGGAGAGTGTAGGACATGGCATACCACCAGCAAGTGCAAAGCAAGAAGTAGTGTACATGAAGGGGGAAGTGAACTAGTAAATCACATTGGCAAAAGTACTGCCATCTGTTGATGGGAAGAATAACACAGGGTCAACTAGCCCAGCCCAGTTTATAAATAAGCTGTTGCTGGCTTCCAGTTAGAAGTTTTACTACAGTTCTGTTCTAACCCTGTTACAGTATGTTCCTTTACCATTCATAATGTACTCATCACACTTTTCATGCAGTTTTTTGTAATTTTTTTTCCTTTTTGTGTGTAAATCATTAATTCAAATTGTGAAAGGCCTGGCTAGTTAGTCCTGCATTAGTCTTCCTGTCAACAGACAGCAATACTTTTGCCAATCTGGTTTACTTCCTCCTTCGTGTATGCTATTCCATGCTCTGTACTTGCTATTGGTACACTGCATCCTATAATCACCATTATGGGGTTTGGGGTCACAGCACAAAATGTAAGTGTCCTGGTGTTCATTCCATACTTCTTTACCCAGGTAGTTATTCATTGTATTGTTTGGTTTCACTTTGGCTTTTACTTACGTTTTACTACACCTAGCCTGACCACCATTTTATACACTCCTGGAAATGGAAAAAAGAACACATTGACACCGGTGTGTCAGACCCACCATACTTGCTCCGGACACTGCGAGAGGGCTGTACAAGCAATGATCACACGCACGGCACAGCGGACACACCAGGAACCGCGGTGTTGGCCGTCGAATGGCGCTAGCTGCGCAGCATTTGTGCACCGCCGCCGTCAGTGTCAGCCAGTTTGCCGTGGCATACGGAGCTCCATCGCAGTCTTTAACACTGGTAGCATGCCGCGACAGCGTGGACGTGACCCGTATGTGCAGTTGACGGACTTTGAGCGAGGGCGTATAGTGGGCATGCGGGAGGCCGGGTGGACGTACCGCCGAATTGCTCAACACGTGGGGCGTGAGGTCTCCACAGTACATCGATGTTGTCGCCAGTGGTCGGCGGAAGGTGCACGTGCCCGTCGACCTGGGACCGGACCGCAGCGACGCACGGGTGCACGCCAAGACCGTAGGATCCTACGCAGTGCCGTAGGGGACCGCACCGCCACTTCCCAGCAAATTAAGGACACTGTTGCTCCTGGGGTATCGGCGAGGACCATTCGCAACCATCTCCATGAAGCTGGGCTACAGTCCCGCACACCGTTAGGCCGTCTTCCGCTCACGCCCCAACATCGTGCAGCCCGCCTCCAGTGGTGTTGCGACAGGCGTGAATGGAGGGACGAATGGAGACGTGACATCTTCAGCGATGAGAGTCGGTTTCTGCCTTGGTGCCAATGATGGTCGTATGCGTGTTTGGCGCCGTGCAGGTGAGCGCCACAATCAGGACTGCATACGACCGAGGCACACAGGGCCAACACCCGGCATCATGGTGTGGGGAGCGATCTCCTACACTGGCCGTACACCACTGGTGATCGTCGAGGGGACACTGAATAGTGCACGGTACATCCAAACCGTCATCGAACCCATCGTTCTACCATTCCTAGACCGGCAAGGGAACTTGCTGTTCCAACAGGTCAATGCACGTCCGCATGTATCCCGTGCCACCCAATGTGCTCTAGAAGGTGTAAGTCAACTACCCTGGCCAGCAAGATCTCCGGATCTGTCCCCCATTGAGCATGTTTGGGACTGGATGAAGCGTCGTCTCACGCGGTCTGCACGTCCAGCACGAACGCTGGTCCAACTGAGGCGCCAGGTGGAAATGGCATGGCAAGCCGTTCCACAGGACTACATCCAGCATCTTTACGATCGTCTCCATGGGAGAATAGCAGCCTGCATTGCTGCAAAAGGTGGATATACACTGTACTAGTGCCGACATTGTGCATGCTCTGTTGCCTGTGTCTATGTGCCTGTGGTTCTGTCAGTGTGATCATGTGATGTATCTGACCCCAGGAATGTTTCAATAAAGTTTCCCCTTCCTGGGACAATGAATTCACGGTGTTCTTATTTCAATTTCCAGGAGTGTAAAACTGTTGTATGGTACTGCCTTTTGGTTTTCTCATGTGTACCGCTGCATGTAAAAACCATTATTAGCTTTGGTCTCGTGTTTATTTTCAGAATCGTACTATATGATGGTCATGCAATAGCCCAAAATTGGTTAGGGTCTAAGCATTGGAAAATAGAAAAGACCTTACAACTGAAGTGATATTTTCAGTCTCTAATATGCTGTGCTAATTCCTCCAGCAAATACTTATTTAAAAATAGCAGTGTGATAGATTTATTAATAAAACTATTCAGACATAGCTCAGGCTTCTTCAGAGGTCATAGTGCAGTCAGATAATAGATCAGATTAATACTTGATGACAGGTCACCAGGATGTTAAACTGACAGTTATGACGCGCAAAAAGTAATGCTCATAGAAAATCTATCGATGTGATATTTTAGGTTATCATTTAAATGCTTTCTCTTGCACATATTATACTATTAAAGTTCAGTTTTGGAAAACCTATCTTGAAATGTGATTTATGGAATTACTTAAGTAATTTAATGGGTGCACAGATATAAATAATTAACAAAGTTTTTATTAGCACCTGCACTTCACACTGTAATGGCTCTGATAATCAAACATGCTGTATAAAAGCACTGATCCAAAAATCAAACTGATAAAACTACAAAACAATGTGTACTTCAGAGAAAAGTGGCCAGTCAATGCGACTTTTTGCTCATTACTTTTGTGGGATTGACACTAGTGATCTTGAGATATCATAACATGTTGGCATAGATTCATATCCTATGGGTAATGGTTAATAACTGGATAGCCTGTCATGAATAAAATATATAGAAGACATGAAGGAACTTGACATTTGTGAGCATCATAAAGGACAAATTCTAGTTATGATAGGTTGGATTCACATTAAGTATAGCATGCAACTTTGACCCATATATATAATCGAAGGATATTAAGTAAGTAATGCAACACATATCTTTCTGAAAGCAGGTTTGTTTTATTCAGGATTTCAATACACCACATTATTCCCTGCTCTTTTGGCTACAAAACCCTATTTTTCAAAATAATCTCCATTCAATGTGATGGCCTTATTCCACCTTGCTGGGAGGACATGTATGCCCGCGTGGTACCATTCTATTGGTCAATGTCAGAGCCAACATCTTGCTGCATCAATAACCTCCCCATCATCTATATACTGTTTCCCATGGAGGGCATGCTCCATTGGGCCAAACAGATAGAAATCAGAAGGTGAGGGATTTGGTCTGTAGGTTGAACGAGGAAGAATAGACCAGTGACGTTTTGTGAGCATCTTTTGGATGTGAAGACTTGTGTGGGCCTGTGTGTTGTCATGAAGAAGGAGAAGTTAGTTAGCATGTCTTTGGTGATGAACATGCTGAAGTCATTTCTTCAATTTCCTGAGGATAGCATCATACACTTCAAGAGTTGATTGTTGCACTATGAGGAAGCACGTCTAACAGAATAACCACTTTAGAGTACCAGAAGATCATCGCCATGACTTTACTGGCTGAGGGTATGGCCTTGAACTTTTTTTTGGAGGAGAGTTAGTGTAGTGCCACTTCATGGATTGCCATTTCATTTCTGTGTTTCAACGCCTGTGATGATTTTGAACAAAAAGTTGTCACAGTCAGCCTCATAATGTGGTAGCAGTTCCACGCAGATGATCTTTAATTGCTCTTTATGGTCTTCTGTTAGGCAGTGAGGAACCCAGTGGGCACACACTGGTTGACAAGTGAGTCAGCATTGCTGATGGATATGTGCAGTTGAGCAGCAAGGTGTCTGACTGCAATCTCTCGATCATCTTGAATGAGAGCGTCCACACATTTCAACATTGTAGGAATCACAGCTGTGTATGTTGCTGACCAGCATTCAGGAGATCGGACAGGTTTGCATATGATGACAGATGCCTCACTCAGTGACTCACCATGATTTTGATCACTGCCAGGACATTCTGCAATTCCCTATCTATACCTATGTTCCTATGATTTTCCGCCAAAAGAAACTCAATGATAGCTCTCCCCTTGGAATGCACTTCCATTACAGATTCCAATTTCAAGGGGCTACACATAGCACCACCACCTATTAGAACTTCATGAAATTATAGGAGGCTTAAGAAGGAATATTCCATGATTCCCAGAACAAATTCCACATTTTTTCAACTGAAGTCATGTGCACACACACATACACACACACACAAAAGGTGTTATAAATAGCAAATGCTTCATCATGTAGGTTTCAGAGTCCAACTTGCTGCCCTGCTTTTAGGCAACTCCACATTTCAACAGGACAGTGTCATGTCATTTGTGATGAGGAACTGCAAGCCTTATTGAGAGAACAATAGGTACAAATGCTTTCGTGGCCAACAGGCCAATCTGAAAGGTCATGTGATATACTACCCATCAAAAGAATCTGGAATATGATTGGTCAGCATCTTGTTTGTCATAGTCCTTCAGGAACCACTGGTAATGCATAGTAGCCTAACATACAATACATGTGGGGATAGAGTGCCCAGGAACATATCCAGCCTCTCACTGATTTCGTGAAATGATTAACAGAGACTTCAGCTGTAGCATCTGGGGCTTCACGCCATTTAGTATTCTCAGACATACACTGTAGTGACAAAAGTCATGGGATATCTCCTAATGTTGTGTCGGACCTCCTTTTGCCCGGTGTAGTGCAGGACTCAGTGTGGCATGGACTCAACAAGGGATTCATATTGGACAGTCTGGATGACCTAATCATTTGCTTGAACTCTTCAGAATGTTCTTAAAACCAATAGCACACAGTTGTGACCCATTGACATGGTGCTTTGTCATCGTTAAGAATTCCATCTGTGTGTTTTCACATAAACACAGCCTACACCATTATGGAGTCACCACCAGCTTGCACAGTGCCTTTTTGACAACATGGGTCCACGACTTCATGGGATTTGTGTCACACTTGAACCCTACCATCAGCTCTTACCAATTGCAACTGTAACTCATCTGACCAGGCCATAGTTTTCCAGTCATCTAAGGTCCAACTAATATGATTATTAGCCCAAGAGAGGTGCTGCAGATGATGTTGTGCTGTTAACAAAGGCACTCACATCGGTTGTCTGCTGCCATAGCCCATTAACACTAAATTTTGCCATACTGTCCTAATGGATGTGCTCATTGTATGTCCCTCATGGTTTTCTGTGGTTATTTCATGCAGTGTTGCTTGTCTGTTAGCACTGATAACTCTATGCAAGTGCCGTTGCTCTGGGTCATTAAGTGAAGACCATTGGCCTCTATGTTGTCCATGGTGAGAGGTAATGTCTGAAATTTGGTATTTTTGGCACATTTTTAATGCTGTGGATCTCAGAATATTGAATTCCCTAATGATTTCTGAAGTGAAATGTCTGTGCATCTAGCTCCAACTACCATCCCACATGCAAAGTCTATTAATTCCCTTCGTGCAATCATAATCACATTGGAAACCTTTTAATGTGAATCATGTGAGTACAAATGGCAGCTCCACCAATGGGCTCCCCCTTAATACCTGGTGTATGTGATACTACCACTGTATATGTGCATATCACTATCCTATGACTTTTGCCACCTCAGTGTGTGGTTCTGAAGCATCAATAATTTGTGTATTGTCATGTACCTGATATATAGTCTGAAGTCACTTCTGTCGTCACAGTTTTCGCTAACTTCTGTGTATTATGGCCACTGTAATCCAAGAAATATACCGGGTGATTTTTCCCACCATTTACAAACTCTAAGGACTGATCGATGAGAGGATACAGAACAAAAAAGGTCTCATGACATATGTCTGGAAATACATAGTTTCCATGATAGAGACCATTTATTCAGTCATACAATGTTACAGAGACTGCAGTCTAATTCACGCTGTCCCATAAAGCCACAGTTACAGTATGTGTTGAAAATAGTTTCTATGTGTCTCAACGGACGTGCATATGTACTGTAGCATGTTCTGTCTCACACGTTCACATAGGCCAGGCTGCATCTGAACAGAGTCAAATACAGCATGAATATGCTACTCCAGTGTCACCATGTCTGGAATATGCTCTGCATAAATGATCCTTTCGAGATAGCCCCATAACCATAAATTGCACAGGTTGAGATCTGGTGAATGAGCAGGCCATCCAACTGGACCATTTGTCCGATCCATCAACCAGCGAAGAAACGATTGAGATGTGTCTGGATGTTAACAGCGAAGTGGGCTGGAGCACCATCATGTAGCAGCTACATAACCCTTTGAATCATTAATGGCATTTCTTTCAGCAGGGGAGGCAAAGTCATCTGCAAGAAGAGCTGATTGTTCTGATCTGCAAATGGAAAGAAGACTGGTCCCAAAATATGGTCGCCAATTATCTCGGCCCATACATTCTGGCTGCACCAATGCTAATGATTCACTGTCACTATACCATGGGGGTTATGCATACTATTGCACAGATGACTGTTATGAAAGTTGAAGATCCCACTCTGCGTAAAGGTGGCCTCATCTGTGAATATGATGGATGATATAAATCCCAGAATCTTTGTTGCCTGTTGGAGAAACCAGTGACAAAACTGTTCCTGATGTGGAAAGTCTGTCACTAGTAAGCCCTGTACACACTGTAAGTGATAAGGGTAGTAACAATTGTCATGGAGAATGTTCCACACATTTATCTGTCTTACCCTATACTGGTAGGCTAACTGCCTGGTACTGACATAATGGTAGCCTTCCACAGTCTTAATCATATTTTTTTCCAAGTCTGGTGTCAAAACATTTTGGCTATGCCCTTCAGGATTTCCTGCTTCCTGAAATGATCCTGTCTCAGGCAAATGGTGAACCACTGTTGCTAACATTGAATGTTGTGGTTGTTGTTGGCAGGTATAGGACTCCTGATAGAACCTTGCTGCCCACTGTCCATTGCCATTGACCTTTCCATAAGTAAACACCATGTCGGCCAGCTCTCAATTCAAATACGGAACCATTGCATTCAACGTTGTATCATATCCAATATGAGGTGAATCAGCAAGAGATGTGAATCAGACAAAACATTACCAATTACTATGGCAGAAGACAGTGCTAGGACATGACGATTGAGGAACAGTACCACCCTCTACGAGGAAACTGTGCATATGGTGACTGTGGCTGCATGGTACAGTGCATATTAGATGACCTGTAACAAAGTATGTGCATACTGTAACTGTGGTTGCGTGGTACAGCACGTATTAGACCACAGTCTCTGTAATGAAGTTTGATTGAATAAGCGGTCTCTAGTATGGAAATCATGCAGTTCTGGATGTAAGTTTATTAGACATTTTTTGTTCCATATCCTCTCATCAATAAATCCCTAGAGTTTGTACATGGTGGAAAAAATCACCCTGTATTGGCAATTATAAAAAATTCTTATACTTCTTGAATATCCAGATGGATAAGTCTGAACGTGTCCAGTGTAGTCTCAATACACATGTCTGATGGAGTTCATTGTTACACCTGAAATTGTAATCTGGAAAGGATAAAATCAATAGCCAGGTAACTTAATTGTTCAGTTTAATGATACAATTGAGACAAGACTTCTGTTAATTGGGAGACTAAGAAACGTGATAAATGTGACTACATATATTTCAGGAATGCTAAAGATTTTCAAGCTATGTTACTCTCAAAACTGAAAAGACATTAATTGTACTATCATATGAATAATTATGCTGTGTTGCTAGGACAATGTGTCCAAGGTACATTGACGATGCCCAAGAGGTTGATTTCATCCGTAAGACTGCCGTAATTGACAGAGAGCTCCATCGTTTGAATGTAGACATTGCGGGACTGCAGGAGACGCGGCATCCAGATGCGGGCTCTATCAGGGAGGATAATTACACATTCTTCTGGCAGGGGAAGTCTCAAGACGAGCCAAGACTTCATGGCGTAGGATTTGCTGTTAAAAACGCCCTCCTGGACTGTACTGTGCCACCATCCGGTGGAACAGAGCGAATTATTGATTTGAAAATATGCTCCTCAAGTGGCACTGTCAACATCCTAAATGTGTACGCTACTACCTTATCATCCAGCATGGAAGAGAAGGATCTGTTTTATGACTTACTCAGTGACAGAATAGCCAAGGTACCTAGCACCGAGACACTGTATATTCTAGGGGACTTTAATGCTAGAGTTGGATCAGATAACGACATATGGCCGAATTGCCTGGGACATCATGGGGTGGGAAAAATGAATGAAAATGCCCAGAGACTGCTTGAAGTTTGCTGCTTTTATGGACTCTGTATCACAAACACATATTTCCAGCTTAAGGATCAGCACAAGGTGTCTTGGAGACACCCGCGCTCTCATCACTGGCATCAACTTGACTTAGTCATAGCTAGGCGTACTGGTCTCAAAAATGTGCTACTGACACGAAGTTATCATAGTGCTGATTGCAACACAGACCACGCCCTAGTGGCGTGCACATTGAGGCTCACTCCTAAGAAATGTCACCACGCTAAACCGACAGGTCATCCCCGTATCAACACAGATCATGTTCATGACACACAAAGAAAGCAGGATTTTGCCAGTAATTTTGAAAGTGCTTTCCCAGGAAACGTGCAAGCAGAAAGGAATGTTGATAAGAAATGGGCAAAACTCTCGGGTGCAATCTACAACTCAGCAGTATTGGCCTATGGAATAAAAGGAAAAAGAAATAAGGACTGGTACGAGCAAAATTTGGAAGAAATGGAACCAGTCACTGAGGCTAAATGGAAAGCCCTGCTTGCTTACAAAAGAAACCCAAATGAAAGAACTCGAGATGACCTACGGAAAGCAAAGAACAGGGCACAGCAAACATCCAGGAGATGCGCAAATAACTACTGGCTGAATTTATGTGTAGGTATACAGAAAGTGGCCGACTCTGGGAATGCTAAGGCAATGTATGATGGTATTAAGAAAGCAATTGGACCAACTGTCAGAAAAACAGCACCTCTGAAGTCCAAGACGGGTGAAGTCATTACTGATGAAGGCAAACAAATGGAACGCTGGGTTGAACACTACCTCGAGTTGTATGCAGTCGAGAATGAAGTTAGCAAGGATGCATGTGACGCCATCAAACAAATGCCAGTTATGGAAGAACTAGATGCAATGCCTACTATGGAAGAACTTAGTAGAGAAATAGATTCTCTTGCTAACGGAAAGGCCCCAGGTGAAGATGGGATCTCTGCAGAGGTTATTAAGTACAACAAGTCTGTTATTCTCAAATATTTATATTCACTTATCACAACCAGCTGGGAAGAAGGTAATGTCCCGATGAGTATGCGGAATTCGAGGATAGTTACTCTATATAAACAGAAAGGGAACAGAAGTGACTGTAACAATTACCGAGGCATTTCATTACTAAGTGTAGCCGGGAAAGCTTATGCAAGAGTCATCCTAATGCGATTACAGATCTTAGCTTCCAGAATCTACCCAGAATCTCAGTGTGGCTTCAGGCCCGGCCGATCAACCGTAGATATGATCTTCTCCTTAAGACAGCTACAAGAGAAATGTCGTGAGCAGCAGAGGCCACTTTATATTGCTTTCATTGACCTTGTTAAAGCGTTTGATTTAGTGAGCAGAAATGGGCTTTTCAAACTGTTGCAGAAGATTGGATGCCCACCTAAACTACTGCAGATAATTGTCTCTTTCCATGAGAAAACACAAGCAACAATTTGCTTCAACGGTAAAACATCAGAAGCATTCCCTGTTAATAGCGGTGTGAAACAGGGGTGTGTGTTAGCTCCTACATTGTTTGGGATTTTCTTTTCCCTTCTGCTCAGATTTGTCTTTGAAGACTGTGAGGAGGGAGTGTATCTACATACGAGGTCTGATGGAAATCTTTTCAACATCGCTCGCCTCAAGGCCAAGACCAAAGTAAATACAGTCGTTATCCGTGAGTTGTTATATGCGGACGATGCAGCTCTAGTAGCGAACACAGAAGATGAGCTGCAGTATATAATCAACAAATTATCAAATGCCTGTGAAAAGTTTGGTCTACTCATCAGCCTTCAAAAGACTAAGATCATGGCGCAGAGCACTACCAACCTTCCATCCATTAGCATTGATGGCAATCCTCTCCAGATAGTTGATGACTTTACCTACTTGGGATCCACAATATGTAGCAACTTGTCCATGGACACTGAACTTACTAACAGAATCGCAAAGGCATCATCTGTCATGGCTAGACTGAAAAACAGAGTATGGAACAACGGACTGCTTACCACAAAAACTAAATTAAAAGTCTACAACGCTTGTGTTATAAGCACCCTTCTCTATAGCTGTGAGACATGGACAACTCTTTCTAGGCATGAATCTCGACTCAACAGCTTCCATCTCCGCTGTCTCCGGAAGATCCTTCAGATCTCTTGGAGAGATAGAGTACCCAACACCGAAGTCTTTCATCGTGCAAGCACAACCAGCATCTTTGCACTCCTGAGTCATCGATGTCTAAGATGGTTGGGACATGTCAGGCGCATGGAACCTGAGCGGATACCGAAACAGCTGCTGTACGGCGAACTTCAGGAAGGTGTGAGGCCAGTGGGACGACCGCATCTTCATTTCAAGGATGTCTGCAAGAGAGACCTGACCAAGACCAGAATCAATCCAAGCCGCTGGGAAAGCATTGCAGATGACCGTGTCAAGTGGCGAGTAACTGTGCGCAACGGCGTCAAGCTCTCAGAGGACGAACGCACACAGGAACAAATCAGGAAGAGGACAAAGCGAAGAGACAGAGCGGCTTCTGTTCGAAGTCCCTCAAATTTCACATGTCCAAAGTGCAGTAGGGACTGCCACTCTCGAGTGGGACTTTTTAGCCACAGCAGACGCTGCAGACTCTGAACCAAGCATGCTACACCATCATCCCTCAAGGTTGGACGGATGCCATTAGTTGCTAAGTGATATTATTATTACTGCTGTTGATAATACGAGGGTTGCCCAGAAAGTAATACACCACATTTTTTTATTCAACAATTCTTTATTGAATATAATGAGAATCACACACACACAAAAATGGGGTTTTATCTACACACCTTTTTTTCCCATGTAATCCCCATCCCATTCTATGGCCTTCCTGCAGTGCAAAACAAGGGCATGAATGCCCTGTTGGTACCACTCTTTGTCCTGGTGGCAGAGCCAGTGCTTCACTTGTGAACTTCCTTTGCTGACTGACAGATGCAGTGCTAACTGCTGAGTCATAATGCATCTGTTCTCGTGAATGGCAACATCAGCTCACTGCAACATGTCAGGTGTGACAGCCTTGGGTAGTATTCCTGACTGTTGCAAATCGTGGAGCTCCACTGAACCGCCTTCTGATGACCTCATCCTCCACGCCCAGAAACTATCTGCACTTCTGTCAACAGCAGATGCTCCATAGACTTTGCACAAGTGTTTGTGAATATTTCCCACATTTTCTTTCTCTGCAGTGAGAAATTCAGTGGCGGTACATTGCTTGTAATATGCATCACCTACAGATGCCATTTTGAAACTGTCCTGCAGCTACGCTATCTTCCGGAGATGACAGGAACTTAAAATTATACATACATAACATTTCACATTTGTAGCATTGTTTTCGTCTGAGAAAAAAAATGCAGTGCATTTCTTTCATGGCAGCCCTCGTATTAACTGAATTACTGTTCTTTTTAACTGCGCTAATAATTAACCACTTAGATGGCAACATGTCTGAATACCCCCAAATGTCATAATGAATACCAAGGAATGTCATGTGTAAAAGACTAGGGGCAGCAGAGTTAAGTTAGATAATTTGTTCTATGTTTCATGGATCATTTGCACAACAAATCATTGTGTCATGCCACGAGTCATTTTACATTCAAATCACAAATTAATTCATAAATGTGGCTACATATATATATGCCCATGACTTTTTTATTCTGTTCTCAATATTGGCTGAGATATTACATGTCATGCATGTTATTTGGTCAGTCTTTCCATTTTGATGATGCAGGTTGCATTCCTTAGCTGCTAGGTGACTCCAAATTCTAGAGTGTAACATGGTGGTGTGTAATGTAACTATGTTGGTGCATGAGAAACAGAGTGCTGTAATCTCTGAAAGCACAAATTTGAACAGTTCTCTGCACATGGAGCACCCTCTTCTTCATTGTGACAATGCCAGATCACATACAACCTCTGTTACATCTGCAACAATCCGATGCCTTGGGTTCACTGTCATTGATCATTCCCCATACAACTTGGCCCCTTCCAATTTTCATCTGTTCTAAAAACTTAAAGAATGACTTCGAGAACTTCACTTTCATAGTGATGACATGGTGCAAGCAGAGGTGAGGTAGTGGCTCCATTAACAGAGCCAGATATTCAGCAGAGTCAACAAACTGGTCTCTTCATCTGAAAAACGTGTTCATTACCAGGGTGACTATGTTAAGAAATAAATGTGTGGACATGAATAATAAATGGTGCAGAACATTAATAAAGTTTGCTTCACTTAAAAAGCTTTAAAAGTTTTCACATAAACAGTTCATAACTAAAATTATTTTTTAATTGGAATTTTAAGTGCCCATCCGATAAAGTGCTCCTGAATTAGTCTACTCTGATACTCATTTTATCAATGTGTGTTAACAGAGAGAGTAAAACATGAAGAATAAACAGCAATCCAGCAGCTACTCAGTAGCACTATGTGCTTGGCAACAGCCATCAGTGTGGCCAGAACAGTGCTGTCACTGCTAGAGTACTGGTTATTCTTAATTGTTTTACTGATGCTGTTAATGCATATCAATAAATTGAATATTGAATTCTGCTCTTATCAAATATGCATGTAGAATTTTCTCTAAAAAAATAATTTTCTTTGTAACAGGAAACAAACACACTTTTTGTCAACACTGGGCATCACTTGAAAGATGTGATAAATACTATTTGTTTGGGCTGACCCTATCTACACAATGCAATAACAAAATTGCAAATATCTGTTGAAATATCAGAGAAAATGCACCTGACGTCTATTGGGAGTGACTCCCTGTGTGTCTACATTGTCCACAATTTCTTGTGCTCAAGTCAACCATAATGTGGAGTAATTATTGTCATTTCTTCTTCTGGTATTGTAATTATGTACATCATTGTTCTTTTCAAATTGCAGTGAGTTAATTACAACAAACTTCATGAGGGAATAAGTATACTGTGAAGCAGTAGTCAAACCGTCAAAACGTCCAACTCTGTAAACATTAGGGCTCTAAGCAAAAAAGGTTGAAAATTTCAAGTTATAATTTAGTAAAGCATGAATGGAGCAGTGTCTCCTACACAGGACCACAATACATCCTTCAAGATTTCAAAGAATTTTCTTATTTTAACACTGACTGTAAAAGTACTCTCCACAAAACACATTTGACTGGTGACATACAGACCAAGTAAAGAATTTTTTTATTTTAACTGACTGTAAAAGTACTTCCCACAAAACACATGTGACTGGTGACATACAGACCAAGTAAAATCCATTTCAACAATGTTACCAACAAATTGGAAGATAAGGTCAATACATTTGCAACACATTTATGGGGACATACTGACAGGGGTCAATCCATGTAACATCCATTTCAGCAGTGCACCAATATTTTGAAAGATAATATCAGTGCATTTACAGCACATTAATTGAGGCAAGACATTAACATGACAAACAGATCTCACTTCAATGTCAAGAAAAGATGTAGTGGGACATCAATCTATGCTTGGCTGTACTAGTAACAGAATCAAGAAACATATTACCAATAAAGAGAAAGTATGAGGTAACATACAGAATATAATCTAGAACATCAAGTAATAATCACTATTACTAACCATTCAAACAAGAATTGGTAAGTGCAAAAGGCTGAAGTTTTGTAGAGAACTGTGGCAAAGGAATAAACAGAACAAAATGGTCAACACCAACTATGAACAGTATTGTCAGTAACTAGATAAATAAACTATCCAGCAGGATGAGCTCCAAGACCAAATAGAAATTTAATGCTCCTGCACACAAGGAGAAATTTACAATGTAAATAATCCATAAGCTTAGAGTGTTGAAGAAAGAACAAACAAACAGTAAAATCAAAATTACCTATCATTTGCATGGAAGAAGTTACAGCATTATGATGGAAAGTGCCTCTCTCAGATTGTACGCAAAATTGTGGTTGTAAATGTTTTAGTGTAACCAACATGTAGCATTTCAAAAATTTCAATTCTTCATTGAACAACCACTCTTGACACCAGCTTATCTAACATAGGGAATACCATATCTGGTGCCAAAAGAATGGAACCTCATTCACCCATTGCATACTTAGATACAATTTTAAGTTTTCATGCTGTGTAAAAACAAGAAAATGTAAAGACACTTGATGCAAAATAACTCATTGGCAGAAGAATAGGAAGACTGAGTGAAGAAAGAACACCGTATCATATTTTTTGTTGAATCAGAGCACGCTACACATACTAGGCAAACATGTGTACACTCTTCATTAACTATCAAAAGAAGCATTCAGCTTGGTCACACACATGAGATTTAGTGATGTGTAGTAATGGAAAGTTCTGCCAGAATGTGATTAATTTATGACCAAAGTTACAACTTACTGAATAGCAGAGGCATTGAGTTGTTGACAGGAACATTAAAAACTGGAAACTTGCTGGTTTTGGATGAATCCTTTTTCAAGCTAGAGTGCACATAAATACACATGCATACACACATATGTATGTGTATGTATATGTGCTATAGCTTGAAAAAGTATTCATCTGCTAGCTAGCAAGTTCTCTGTCTGGCTTTCTGTGCCTGTTGATGACTTAATGGTTCTACTGTTTGGTGAATTGTTACCCGTAATCCAAAATCATTTATTGATGTGCCATAGATTTGTGAGATAAAGAGTGAAATAATGAATATAATCTCATATATGATGAAACTCTGGTAATATGTAGGTAAGGTGCTACTTTATATATTTTGCACCTTTAACAGAACAGAACTACATCTGAAATGAATTACTAAAATTAAAAAAAAAAGATGCATGAAATACTTGAATAGTATAATCACAAATAACCTAAAGTATTTGTTGAAATATTGACCATTCTACACATAAATGATGGCAGGAGGACCACAGAAGATATTGAGCAACACTGTGGAAAGCAAATTTGAAAGTTTAATTAGAAGTAGTAACTGCAGACATAAAATACATGCTACTTAATCCAACAAAATCATTTGGAAAGAGTATTAAGGTCCAAGACAAATTATTGATACCAGAAAGATAAACTTAATTATAAACAGTACTGCTTGGGGCATATGGAAAGTACCTCATCCAAGATCATATCAAAATGTGAACACTGAACAACTGGTTTATGCACATAAGTCCTCACACAGAAACTGAGGAATTTGTGATAGTGATAAAAAGTCAGGTGTTTGTAATGAGTAACATTGGAAGAACAACATCAAGGAACCATCAGTGAATGATTGCTGCAGGAAATTGTAGGATAGGAAGGGTTCTGAAAGTATCTGTAATAAACTTCCATTGCATGAAATATTCATCAGTTGTGGATAATTTGTTTATGCCAGGTGAAATTAAAAGTTTACATTTACAGTAAATTGTTAATTGTATCAATCAACTATATGTTAATTAATATTTTTCTGTTATTGCAGCTCCATTGTTCATATTTCAGTGGCTTTTTGATGAAGCTCAAATGACAGCTGATAATGTAGGCATACCTGTGACAAAGCAGCAATGGGACTACATTTACAAAATGGGAGACAGCCTTCGCAACACATTCCAGAATGTATCGTAAGGCAGTCATCAGTACTTCATGATTTCTATACAAGATGTTTTATTGTTATAGGTACAAATATATGGGTGAGTAGAGAACAATGAAAAAAACAAATATTGCAGAAACCAATGGTATCCCCAGTATCACATACTAAGGCTGGGTACACAATCACCTTATAAAACAGTCTCAAAGGATACAGATTGCAGATACATACTTGAGGATAAAAACATTACAAGTGTTCTGCATGGTCACCATTCTCCTTATAAACATCCATATGCATTCAAAAATCCCAGGTGTGTTCTGAATACACTGACAACCATCTGTGATGCATTCCTTGAGTTCACTGACACTGTCAATCCAATGGATTCACGTCTGCAAACCAGGGAAGTCAAGCCATGACCAATGTACGTTCTGTCAAAACTCTATTTACCAGTCTGAGATATGCATTATGATGATAAAAATGAAATGATGATAGTTTATCACTTTGTATCTATCTTTCACTTGCGATGTTTCAAAATAAACATAGCCTCAGACATTAATGGTGTTGTAACATTGGCGCCATTGCTCTTGCATATAAGTCATATCAGGGAAACTATTGGTTTCTGGACCTATGTACATTAACATTATTTGTTTGCTCCATTTCCCTCTACTTACTCATTTTGTTTGTAACTAAAATAGTCAGTCACTCAGTATAATGGCTGAATAAACTAAATCTTTGATATGAATGTACTCGAGAAGTTTCTGTGTTTTTCTTGACCATAGTTTATTCATTTCTTCGAATATCAGCTATATATATTTTTTGTTTTGTTCATATATTTATCTGTATCAGTGATTTAACAGCAAACATCTTGAATGCATCTCATAACATAAGTATTTATGGGTAATTCTGGTAAATAGGACAGTCACATGAAATAAGTACTAGCAAAAACTAATGGAATACTTACATTCGTTGCAAGGATTCTGGGAAAGTGTGGTGCCCCTGTAAACAAAATTTTACACATTATCTATGTCTATGATGGGTATTCAGTAACTAATTAAACACCTTTTAACAGGTCCATTTTATTCAGGATTCCAAGACACTATATTATTCCCCACTCTTTAGACTACAAACTCTGTTTTTGAACATAATCTCCATTCAGTGTGGTGGCCTTATGCCACCTTTCTGGGAGTGCCTGTATGCCTGCGCAGTACCACTCTACTGGCTGATGTCAGAGCGAACATCATGCTGCACCATTTGGCCAAACAGATGGAAGTCAGAAGGTGAGAGATCTGAGCTGTAGGGTTGATGAGGAGAAACAGCCCAGTGAAGTTTTGTGAGCTCCTTTCAGGTGCATAGAATTGTGTGAGGTCTTGCATTGTCATGGAAAAGAAGAAGTTCATTTACATTTTTGTGGTGACAAACACACTGAAGTCATTTCTCTAATTTCTGGTGAGTAGTACAATACACATCAGAGTTGATCTTTGCACCACGAGGGAAAACATAAAAAACAATAACCCATTCAGAGTGCCAGAAAACTGTTGCCATAACTTTAGCAGCTGAGGGTGCAGTTTTGATCCTTTTCTTTGAAGGAGAGGTAGTGTGGCACCACTCCATGGATTGCCATTTTCAGCACTACCAATAGATATTTCCAGTTGTGCAGTGAGGTTTTTGACTGTGATCCATTGATCACCTCAAATGAGTGTTGACACGTTCCAATATTGCAGGAGTCACAGTTGTGTGTGGACGGCTGGCATGTGGGAAATTGGATAGGTTTGCGCGACCCTGCAGTAATGATGACCAATGGCTCACCCAATGACTCACAAATGTTTGTGTTCACTGCCAGATCTCCATAGACATTCTACAAGTGCCTATGCATATCTGAAATGACCTGGTTTTCTGATAAAAGAAACTCAGTGACAGCTCTCTGCTTGGAACATACCACTGCTAGAGATGCTGTTATGAAGCCACATATAGCACCACCGCCTGTCTGAACATTACGAAACATGATTTCCCACAACAAGTTTTGCATTTTTTTCAACCAAAATTGTCCGAGAAAAAAAAAATGTGTTGCTTTACTTATTGAACGTATATGACTACTCTGCTATTCATGCTAAAGTGCATTACAGAAGATTCATAGGACATTTGTAGACTGTTCCACACTCAATATATAGGAAAAAATAAGCACCTAAATCTTTAAATTTTGAACTCTGGTTTCTCTTGTTTTATCATGATGACCATTTCTCCTGAAGTATGTGGGAGCCCACAAAATATTTTAGCATTTGAAGAAGAAAATTAGTGATTGAAATTTCATGAAAAGTTCTTTCTACAATGAAAAACACCTTTTTTAAAAATTACTGTTCCCCAAATCATGTCTCATACCTTTGGTAGGTCATACTCTCTCCCCTATTTCATGATAATACATAATTAGATGCCATTCTTTGAACTTTTTTGATGTCCTCTATGAATCTTATTTTGCAAGGATCCCATATTGCACAACAATACTCTAAAATAGGATGGGCAACTATAGTGTAGTCAATGTGCTTAATAAATTTGTTGCATGTTTTAAGTTTTCTGCAGATAAAGCACAGTTTTTGGGTCCATCTTCCCCACATTTTCTTTATGATGCTTCTGATTAAAGTTGTTTGTACTTCTAATTCCTAGATATTTAGTTAAATCAACAAACTTCAAATTTGTGTGATTTGTTGTGCTCATGTTTTGATCTTGTGGTGACTTAACTATATGGTAAACAACAGCATCATCTGCAGACAATCTACATACAACTAGGATCATAACAGGTTATTATGGCCGATATAAAAGTGTAACAGGAGTGCTCAAGGAAATTAAATGGGAACCCTTGGAAAAAAGATGATGTAGTTCTTGCAAAATCCTGTTGGGTAAATTTAGAAAACGATCATTGTGCAGTGAATATGCTGCCACCAAAATATATCTTGTAAATGGACCATGATAAAAAGATAAGAAAGATTAGGGTGCATACAGGGACATTTAGGCAATCATTTTTCTCTTTCTCAATAAGTGATTGGAATAGGGAAGAAAACTGATAATATTGGTATGATGTGCCCTGTGCCAAGCACTGTACAGTGGCTTGCATGGTATTCACATAGATTTAGGTACATGTACTTCAAGAAGAGAGAAATTAGACTGCCAAGTTTCCTAGGGAACTATGTGAAGTGGTTAAGACACTGAACTCACATTCAGGGAAAGACAGCTAAAGTCTTTGTAAAACCATTCAAATTTACATTTTTCTTAGTTTCTCATAACTGCATAAGGAAAATGTTGCAATGGTTCATTTGGGAAGGATAGGTATGATTTACTTTCCTATCATTCCCCAATTCAAATTTGTGCTCCATCCCTCTTGACCTTGTCATCAATGGGCCATCAGACCATAACCTTCCTTCCTTTTTTGCCTTATATAACATGTGAAACATTACCTCATGATATCTACAATATCTAGAAATGAACTGATGAAAAAGAAATATGCGTTTCATGAAAATTGTTCTGCTCATTGCTTTGGGTTTTCACAGCTGGAAAGAAGAATTGTTAAGTTATACTAAACCTTACTTTGACACCACTGGTAGTGCAGGCAATGTCTAGGCAATACTCTGTCTCTCACTACACATTTACAATACTGGTCAGTGGGACCCATTCTATTGTCGTCTTAATCCAGCCACAAAAATCTGTAACATTTGCCTTGGAAGTATCATGTTCTTGGTCTTTCACATATCGCATAGACAGAAGTCTAGCAGAGTCAGGAAATACATGCATGTGTTACAAATTGCAACTTTTGCATGCTCTTGAGCTAGATTTTTTGCTTATCAGAAACAGTCTGCTGAGCTGATTCTGGAACTTGTTGAAGATAGTAATTATCTGCTGATGACAGCATTTTTGAATGAGGCTGCATTTCATTTGGAAACATGTGAACAGAGACGACTGCAGGGTATGGAGGACAGAAAACCCACATGCCGTGGTTAGAAACAACATTATGTCCTGAAAGTGAATGCGTGGTATTGTCTGCTGAAGATGGACATTTTTGCACCATTCTTTTTCCATGAACCAGTTGTTATTGAGATCACGCAACTAGATATGTTGAAAAGTCAAGCCATTCAAAAACTGCCACTGGACACCATATCTTAACAGGATAGCACCTAGCCCAACTATGTCAACATCGTCTGCTCCTTTGTTGAAAGGACATTTCTATATCACTGGAATAGGAGAAGTAGACCAATTCTATGACCACCTCATTTACCAACCCTGAATCTGTAGGACTTACTTGTGTAGAGGTACATGAAAGGAAAGTGTATGCCACTTGTGTGGATGATGTAATTCTGCTTGCCCCGATTAAGGTTGTAATAGAATTGGTCACACCATCAGTTCTTGCAAATGTGTGGCAGAAAATAAAGCATTGTGTAGGCAAAGCTTGCACTACCAATGGCACTCACACTGAGGTCTCGTAAAACTCTTTGAAATCTTCTTGTCTGTTGTGCAGACCCTCCTACAGTAAATATAATAATTTCCAAGATATGCAGCTTTCTTGTTCATCAATTCATACCAGGACATCCTTGCATGTTATTCAAACACTTATTGTTTGTGAACATATTATTCTGATTCTAAGATACATTGTGGATTTCACCAAGAATGTACTAGCAGGGCAGCATCAGCTCAGTATGACACAGAAAACATGTTTACTTTATATGACTTACACTGTCTGACAAAAGACCAAGCATACAGAAAGAGAGGAGGAAACAAAATGAAACTTCAATAGTTGAGAGGGTATGTGATGTTACCTCAGTGATTACAAAATTGAGTCAAAGTTACAAAGAACCTTGCAGTATGAGCGTACTTATGGGTATGATGTTGCACTCCTTCTGACCTGGATGCATACATTGATTTGGTTGGACAGGATGTCATAAAGCCATCACAACCTCTCCTGAGGCAATCTGGCCCATAACTATTGTAATTGGTCTTTGATATTGTGGATACAGGTACTAGGATGGTGTTGATGTCCAAGCTGTGTGCAAACAAGTTATATTGGGGATACATCTGGGGATATTGCTGGCCACAAGAGTACCTCAACTTCACACAGTAAGTTCATAGAGACAAGTTTCATGTGTGAACAAGATTTGTCCTGTTGAAAAATAATTCCAAGATACCATCACATGAGGGGTACCATGTGAGGACACTGTATGCCCATGATGTACTATTGTGCCATCAGAGTTTGCTCAGTAAAAAAAATGTAAATGTCATGTGACTAGGGCCTCCCGTCGTGTAGACCATTCGCCGGGTGCAAGTCTTTCGATTTGATGCCACTTCAGCAACTTGCACATTGATGGGTATGAAATGATGATGAGTAGGACAATACAACACCCAGTCCCTGAGCAGAGAAAATCTCTGGCCCAGCCAGGAATCAAACCCGGGCTCTTAGGATTGACATTCTGTCGCTTTGACCACTCAGCTACCGGGGGCGGACAGTTTGCTCAGTCACTACCAGCCATGACTTGAGGTCATATCCAATGGTTCTCCACATCATGATGCCAGGATTAACACACTGTGTTTCTCCAAAACATGGGAAGAATGTGACCTCTCCACAGGTTGCTGCCATATTTGCCATTGATGGTCATCCAAGATAGTTCAGAACCATAATTCATCATTGCACACAATGCAATGCCATTTGTCAGTAGTCCATACTTTACAGTCATGTCAGCAACCCAAACACAGCAGTATGTGTTGTGTTAATAGCAGCCTATGCATGGTACAATAAATCCCTAGTTCAGTTACTACTAGTCTCTGACTGTTGGTGTAGGATGACATAGAATGTTTCAGGAAGTCCATTACTTGTTCTTGGTTGGCAGGCACAGATGCGAAGGTGTTTTGATGTTCTTGGTACACAATAAGGTGATCCTACCTTGTGATGTCAGACATGGTCAACCAGACTGCTGATGATGAGTATGCCTGCTCTTACATTCCTATGCAGTACAGCATCATACCACTTTTACATCTGAGTGCCCCACAAATCTGGATATTGTATGATTTGACCAGCCAGCCAAGTGGAGATGCACAATGAGCCCACTTTCAAATTCTGTTAGGTGCTAATAACAAATGGCTCTGAGCACTATAGGACTTAACTTCTGAGGTCATCAGTCCCCTAGAACTAAGAACTACTTAAACCTAACTAACCTAAGGACATCACACACATCCATGCCCGAGGGAGGATTCGAACCTGCAACCGTAGCGGTCGCGCGGTTCCAGACTGTAGCGCCGAGAACCGCTCGGCCACCTCGGCCGGCTGCTAATAACACTGTGTCATATGAGTATGCAGGATCTCCATGTCCTTCACAGTGATCACTCAACATCTGATACCATATACACACCTTATATACCCCACAAGGCCTGGTAACAATAGTATACATGAATTGTACTCTGGCTGTCATTCTATGTGACACAGAGAATTGCAAATCTAATCAGTTATACACGTGCAGATGGTTGATATGTGTACAAAAATGCATTGACATCTGACCCTGTCTCCCGAGAGTGCTTCAGGTTCCCCCCTCTGTCTGCTACTGAGTAGCCTCAATGGATAAATTTGATAATCCTAGCTGCACAACTTACAGAAGCTCACAAAGATGAAGTCTGAGTAATGCATCATTTTATAAAAGGAATTATGATCCAAAGGGATTAAAATGGTCATCCACATTCCTAGCCAGCTCATTTTATAAGTTCAAATGGTTCAGATGGCTCTAAGCACTATGGGGCGTAACATCTGAGGTCATCAGTCCCCTAGACTTAGAACTACTTAAACTTAACTAACCTAAGGACACCACACACATCCATGCCCAAGGCAGGAATCGAACCTGCAACCATAGCAGCAGCACGGTTCAAGACTGAGGCACATAGAACCTCTCAGCCACAGTGGCTACCTTTTTGTAAGTTCACCAACCCGATTTTTGTTGGACCTATTCTCTGTCAGCTCTTTTGTAGCATGTTAGTCGTAAGCTCAAATTCTTATAGAGTTCTAGTTGGTGCTTTCTCAATAATGAACGCAACACCACAATTCTTATTTCACTTTCCCTTATATGTATTATCCACAAAGTTCTACTGTTGGGGCAATGATCAGTTTTTCAACTTCATAAGATTAACAGCATATAAATCAGGTCACTACTCATTAAAATCAAAGAGGCCACTGGCAGAGTTCATTGAATAAATTGTACAGCCATTGAAACACAAGTTAATAAAACATTGTGCAAGAATCAGTGGTAGCTCAAACAAGGCCACTAAACAAAGTAATTAAGTGTGGCACAGAATGCAAATCATATTTACTCATAACACCACAGTTCACATACAATACTGTCTTGCAATAATTCAACAGATAGAAGTACACTGGATTAGTTCACTTAGTTCAGTCATTAATGAAAGTCACCTCTCTCAGCAAGGACAGTCTTGGTCCAAGCCTCCTACCAAGCACAACACAATTCATTCAATATTCATTAACTTTACTCATAGAAATTACTTGAAAGTTTCTAGGCATTGACAGTACTGAGTTTTTTCGGATGCTGATACTTAATTTACACAAAGGAACTGTGCATAGCTATTGCATCAGCAAACACTGAGAAAACTTAACACAGGTGCTACCTGTTCATTAGCTCGAGCAGGATTGGGTGCAGACTACAAATTTTGAGTGGTAGCTGACTATTTATAGACTGCTGCATGAACAAATTATTATTCTGGAAACTACACGATAAAATGGTTGCATTAGATTTTGCTATTTAGGATCGACTTTAAGTACTGATAATTTTTTGTGAAAAATGTGGTGGTTTAGGAATTTAGAAACGTTTTTGGAAATATTTTATACATCCATATTAGGAACACTGGACTTATGAGCACAAATTCTATATTGAAAATTATGGTAGATTATGCAAAAATCTTAACATATCAGTTAGTGAAGTATGTCATCTTGTGCATAAAATTCAGTATTACGAAAATATAATGGCAAAATTGGAATTTAACAAGTGTAGAGCCCAAATCGACATGGACAATGTAGCTGCTTCTGAAACTCAATATTAATTATTTTGTGAATTAGTTTCACAGAATTTGAAATACTTTATTTGATAGTTGAACTGGCAATCTTTATAATTAGTGATGTCACCATGCCCAGAAATGCAAAGCTCACAAGCTTCTTCTCATTACATAATGGGGTGGGATTTTCAATTAGTTATAACTTAACTGACTTCCCAGTGAAACTAAGTAGAGCATTAGAATCAGCACATCAAAAATATTACCTTGAATAATTAATCTAATTGGGAAAAAGTTTAGTTGACATTTTGGAGTATTCAAACACCTCTCAAGTATATACTACCTAGAGAATTTACAAAATTTGAGAAATCAGCAAAGGGAGAAAGGGAATGAAATCAGTTATTAACAGGAATTCATAACAGATGGAATATTTCCAACTTGCTATGTCACAAATAATGGCCAGCCACATGGAAGTACTTTCACAACACTCCAGCATCCAGTTGTCTGGAATCAGAAGTATGTATCATTGGCCAGGTCTTCATCTGTCATGCTGTATATAAGTCACCAAAGGGATAGCCAATAATGGAAGCATATGCCTCAATTATACCAGGGCATCTGGTACCTCTTGCTTTTGCAGTTGCTCCATTTCACCAGGATGCATTTGACCTCTTGCAGAAGACATAATTTTAAAGGTGGAGTAATTTGTGGAACGAATGATCTTTCATTGTGTAAAAGTGTCAGATTCACGGCTGGTGTTAGAAGTGATTTCAAAATGCAACATTGTGTAGAGAATGACATCTGTCTGTCACCTGCTGGTGAATGGCCTCATGGAAATTATTACTAATAAGGCAGGAGATATGCCTTCAGGGTATATAGAGATTACACAGAGACTAGGAAATGATACCGCCTGTCATGACATTGCATACAGCATAGAAAATGAAATATGTAACAGGTCTCACATTTTTCCTCATTCACACTCAAGAGGATGTAATAACAATGGCTACTTAGTTTCCATTTCAGCCTGACAATGCTCAGTTTGATTAAGTCAAATTGCTCACTACAAAAACTGAAGAAGGAAAGACAGCTGGTATGTATATGAGCCATGGACACCCAAAATTAGGACCGTGAATGTTATAAAACCAAACACTTGCCAGTGAGCTACAAAAAAATGGTTCAAATGGCTCTGAGCACTATGGGACTCAACTGCTGTGGTTATCAGTCCCCTAGAACTTAGAACTACTTAAACCTAACTAACCTAAGGACATCACACACATCCATGCCCGAGGCAGGATTCGAACCTGCGACCGTAGCAGTCCCAGTGAGCTACAATCCAGGCAACCAAGTATATATTTTTTCAACTGTGAAAGTTGAGTTATAAGAAAAAAGTTGAGCACTGCTTTGTTCCATACTGAAAGCTGTGTTGATGATCAGGCATCACATCTTATGTCAAGGATGATTATACCTCACTGAGGGGACAACAGTGCAGAGACTTCATCGAAGTCCTTTGCATGAAGCCCTGTCATAGTTCTGAGGCACAAATATATGATAGAGTCTTCCAGTATAGAAACATAAAGACCTGCCCAATGACTGCTGTACCAAGATGGAAGTAACTCCACTTGAACATACAATTGCCATAAGGATGTGAGGATTCACGATTGCCACAATAAAAAGAGCTAATGACTATGTTCAAATCCAAGAATCTGTAAGCTGCATGAAATGGTGAGTCACTGTTTTGCGAGGATGGGATCAATGCCACTTGTTGTGCATTTTATGCAATGGTGTGGTCACTGGCTGGTGATGTATGGGTCACAGGTTCAGTTACTACCTTCTTCAGTTATTTATCATTTAATATTTGTGTATTATGGATGTTTCATAGACTTACATATTTGTGGAATATTGTAATTTGTTAGAACATACTGTTTGTATATACGTAGGAGCACTCTCTGCTGAGGCAGGCAGTTCAGTTCTGTGTATGCTTCCTTATGTGCTCAATAAAAATGCTTTCAATCTGAACTGTTAGTTCTTGCTAAGGACCATGTTCTTGTAACTGATACTTGATTCGGTCGCAGGTTCGAATCCTGCCTCGGGCATGGATGTTTGTGATGTCATTAGGTTAGTTAGGTGTAACTAGTTCTAAGTTCTAGGGGACTAATGACCTCAGCAGTTGAGTCCCATAGTGCTCAGAACCATTCTTTTTGATACTTGATTCTGGATCTACATGAAAATATTTATGTCACTGTAAGATGACTCAGAAGTTCACTTATATTGATACCATCTTTTTTGTCCCAGTTTGCAAAAATTATGTCAGTTAGGGTGCTTTGATTTGGGGATAATCTGTGAGAAATTTGGCTATGGGAACTAGGTTGTAGCTGTACATTATTTTTTTTATGTCTACATTCCTGCTTCTGTGTAATAGAAAATTTACATATATGCCTCCATTGGCTATAACAGAGTTTAGATTAGATTAGATTAATACTTGTTCCATAGATCATGAATGCAACACTTCGTAATGATGTCGAACATGTCAGGTTAATAAAATATGTCTGTACAAGATATTACATTACACAAAATATTGCATGATACTAATGTCCCCCACCCCCCCCACCCCCCCACCCTTAATTTATATCTAAAAATTCAGCCAATGAGTAGAAGGAGATGTCATCTAGAAATTATTTTAATTTATTTTTAAATGTTAGTTGGCTATCTGTCAGGCTTTTGATGCTGTTTGGTAGGTGACCAAAGACTTTTGTGGCAGCATAATTTACCCCTTTCTGTGCCAAAGTCAGATTTAATCCTGTATAGTGAAGATCATCCTTTCTCCTGGTGTTATAGCTATGCACACTGCTATTACTTTTGAACTGGGCTGGATTATTAACAACAAATTTCATAAGTTAATATATATACTGTGAGGTTACTGTGAGGATCCCTAGATCCTTAAATAGATGTCTGCAGGATGACCGTGGGTGGGCTCCAGCAATTATTCTGATTACACGTTTTTGAGCAATGAATACTTTTCTACTCAACAATGAATTACCCCAGAATATGATGCCATACAAAAGCAGTGAATGAAAGTAGGCATATTAAGCTAATTTACTGAGATTCTTATCACCAAAATTTGCAATAACCCTAATAGCATACGTAGCTGAACTCAGACGTTTCAGCAGACCATCAGTGTGTTGCTTCCAGTTTAACCTCTCATCAATGGACACATCTAAAAATTTTGAAAATTCTACCTTAGCTACAGACTTCTGTTCAAAGTCTATATTTATTACTGGAGTTGTGCCATTTACTGTACGGAACTGTATATACTGTGTTTTATCAAAATTTAAAGAGAGTCCATTTGCTGAGAACCACTTAATAATTTTGTGAAAAACATCATTTACAATTACATCACTTAGTTCTTGGTTTTTGGATGTTATTACTATACTTGTATCATCAGCAAAAAGAACTAACTTTGCATCTTCATCAATGTGGAATGGTAAGTCATTAATGTATATCAAGAACAGTAAAGGACCTAAGACCGAACGCTGTGGGACCCCGTACTTGATAGCCCCCCAGTTTGAGGAATCAGCTGTTGTTTTAACATTACATGAACCACTTATTTCAACTTTCTGCATTCTTCCAGTTAAGTATGAATTAAACCATTTGTGCACTGCCCCCCTCAAACCATAATGATTTAGCTTATCTAAAAGAATTCCATGATTTACACAATCAAAGGCCTTTGAGAGATCACAAAAATACCAATAGGTGATGTCCGGTTATTCAGAGCATTTAATATTTGATCAGTGAAAGCGTATATAGCATTTTCTGTTGAAAAGCCTTTCTGAAAACCAAACTGACATTTTGTTAGTACTTTATTTTTACAAATATGGGTGGCTACTCTTGAATACATTACTTTTTCAAAAATTTTTGATAGAGCTGTCAGAAGAGAGATTGGGCGGTAGTTGTTGACATCTGATGTATCCCCCTTTTTATGCAATGGTTTTACAATGGCATATTTCAGTCTATCGGGGAAAACACGCTGCTCCAAAGAGCTATTACATATGTGGCTCAGAATCCTACTTATCTGTGGGGAACAAGCTTTAAGTACCTTGCTGGAAATGCCATCAATTCCGTAAGAGCTTTTACTTTTCAGTGAGTTTATTATTTTACTGATTTCAGAGGGAGAGGTTGGTGGAATTACAGTTGTTTCAAAGTGCACAGGTATGGCCTCTTCTATCAGTAGCCTTGCCTCTTCTAGTGAAGATCTAGATCCTATTTTCTCCACAACATTTAAAAAATGATTATTGAAAATATTTTCAATTTCTGATTGTTTGTTAGTACACTTGTCATTCAGTTTCATGGCACTAAAGTCTTCCTATGCTCTTGGTTGCCCTGTTTCCCTTTCAATAATATTCCAAATTGCTTTAATTTTATTATCAGAGTTACTGATCTCAGACATGATACACATGCTTCTGGATTTTTAATAACTTTTCTTAGTACCGCACAATAATTTTTATAATATTGAACAATTTTGGGGTCAGTACTCCCTCTTGCTGTTAGATACAGTTCTCTTTTATGGTTGCAAGATATTCTTATTCCTTTAGTTAGCCAAGGTTTTTTATATGTTTTCTTGGAATTACGTTTAACTATTTTCTTGGTAAATCAATTTTCAAATACCCTTAAAAATGTATCGTGAAATAACTTATTTCAAGTTTGCATCGGGTTCCTTATACATTTCATCCCAGTCTAGCTGCTGTAGGCTTTCCCTAAAGTTTGCAATATTTATATTGTTAATTGAATGCACTGCTTTGAAAGTCTGATTTGATATACTGCATGGAGCTATGTCATGTACTGTAATTAGCTTTGCACCATGACCTGAAAGACCATTCTCAACAGGATAAGCATTTATGTCCTTAAACTTATCTTGGTCTATAAAAAAGTTATCTAATAATGTACTGCTGTTCTTTGTTATCCGAGTAGGAAAATCAATGACGGAGCTCAAATTGAAAGAACTGAGTAATACTACAAGGTCATTCTTCCTATTACACTCTTTCAGGGAATCAACATTGAAATCCCCACAAATGATAATTTGCTTCCCCCTGTCTGACAGATAGCATAACAAAGCATCCACGTTTTCTAAAAATAGCTGGAAATTCTCTGAGGGGGACCTATACACTGTTACTATGTTGAAAGTGCCATCATTTAGTTTAAGTTCAGTGGCACACGCTTCCATAGGTTGCTCTACACAAAATTTTTTAGTTTATAAATTTTTTACACTGTGAAAGCTTTTGACATATATGGCAACTCCTCCTCTCATCATATTATCTCTACTTACTTGTGAAGCTAATTTGTACCCATTGATGCTAACCTTTTGCATATCAGTGACAATGTGATGCTCAGACAGGCATAGTACATCTATTACATTCTCAGTTTCTATATCTTCTAAACAAAGCAGAAGCTCATCAATTTTATTCTTCAATCCCCCAATATTTTGATGAAATATACTAACATTATTTTTCACTTTACTTTTGTGAGTATCTTGAACTTTTTTAACGTCTTTAGTACTTGCCTGGCTGAGTTTCGCACTGGACACTGATCTTACACTAAAAAAGAGTCTTTTAATTTGAAAATTTGCTGGGAAAGGAATCCATCTGGTTCAGAAAAAGTCCAAGATCCCATAAAGATGCCATGTATATTGTTAAAACAACAAGTTACAAGAATAACAGGCAATTAAATCGCATGTACTTAAACACTTTACTTCAAATCCAAGTCATATATATGAATTGTATTTACACATGGAAAAATTCCTACTAAAATACCAGGATTTCATCCAAGTGTTCTACGCTATTACACGGAAGAGCCAAAGAAACTGGTACACCACGAGCCTAATATCGTGAGGGGCCCTGCGAGCATGTAGAAGTGCTGCAACACTACATGACATGGACTCAAATAATGTCTGAAGTGGCACTGGATGAAATTGACACCATGAATCCTGCAGGGCTGTCCATAAATCCATAAGAGCATGAGGGGGTGAAGATCTCTTCTGAACAGCACATTTCAAGGTATCCCAGATATGCTCAACAATGTACATGTCTGGGGTGTTTGGTGGGCAGTGGAAGTGCTTAAATTGAGAAGAGCCACTCTGTAGCAATTCTGGATGTGTGGGGTGTCACATTATCCTGCTGGAATTTTCCTGCTTGTGCCTTTTACTCTAATGGATTGTCTCATATTATGATGACTGATTAAATATCCACATAGATAATTAAAGTGGGTGACACCTTTAAAGTTTTTAGAGTTTTTCAGGTCATGTGGTGGATATTATCAAGTATTTTATCTTATTTTCATTTACAGTAACATTTGTCCTCCTCCTACTATAATTACTTCATTTTAAGGTCTCTTCTGACAGTTAAAATACCTCCTGTGTATTTATGTGGAGGACTGAATTTAATCTCTATTGTACTTCTTTTATCTTAGCATAGCTAAGTGCCGGCCGAAGTGGCCGTGCGGTTAAAGGCGCTGCAGTCTGGAACCGCAAGACCGCTACGGTCGCAGGTTCGAATCCTGCCTCGGGCATGGATGTTTGTGATGTCCTTAGGTTAGTTAGGTTTAACTAGTTCTAAGTTCTAGGGGACTAATGACCTCAGCAGTTGAGTCCCATAGTGCTCAGAGCCATTTGAACCATTTGAACCATAGCTAAGTTAAACAGGATGCCAGAGAGACTGTTACCCATTTTCACTCAGCAGCATTGTTATAGATTTAGGCATTTCATGCACAGATTTCATCTATTAGTTGTTGACCACCATTGCTTAAAAGTTTTGACACTACCTTATCCTAGCGCAACATACAGCTATTTCCAATTTATATATTACTGACTCTTGCATTGTTGGTTGTTTTGCTTCATTTCAGTCGAATTCACTTGCCTCCATATTCTCCTCCTGTTTATGCAGGTCTCTTGATATTTGATTTGTGTTGATATTCAGTATACCTTAAAAATATTCCATCCATCTCTTTAACATATATTTTTTTATGTTTAAATATCCCACCACTTCTATTTTTACTTGTTGGTTGAATTGTTTTCCTCATATGACCTATCATATGATAATTTTCTCATTTCATTTGGTTCCTTTAATTCTTCTTTCTTGAAATGTCACTTTCATCCATTCTTTTTTCTTTTTCTTGCATATTCAGTGGGAATTTGGTCTTAATTCCTTATATACCTTGACATTTCTTCTTGTCTCTCTGTACATCACTTTGCCATGCTATATTTCCATCCTCTATCATTAGCATATATTTATCAGTTCATCATCAAACCATCTTCTTACCTAATACCAGTTTTTTCTTCTGTTGCCTCTTTCATTAATTTCTGGATCTTGTTCCAACTATATTTATCTCCTATAATTTTTGTTTTCTGCCCATGGGATACATGTTTCAGGGTGATTTACTTTTTCTGTGCTGCAGTTTACTTTTTTTTTCACTCTAGTATTCTTTGTTATAGCCAACTTCTCTCTCTTTATCGCTCTTACAGCATAGTGGTCTGAATCACAGTTTGGAACCCCTATAGCTCCATATATCTATAATTGGTAATGAATGCTGCCCTTTTACTAACATATGATCTATTTTGTAAATTACTCCAGTAACAAGCAACTGTGGTGTTTTAAGATGCATCCTTATGTTCGAAAAGCAGGTACTCTTCCTGAATAAATGATTTCTAACAGAAGACTGATGTAACACAGATTCATCCTTAGTACTTTCTTTGTTTAATGCATATTTTCTTGACATTCCTCTATGTTTATTTTACCCAGTCTTTGCACTGAATTCTCGCTTAAAAAGGAACAGGTAATAGTTTTGCCGTTTACTATAGGAGCCTTCAAGGTCCCCATAAAACTGTCCTTTTATTCCTCTTTTGCTCCATA